>NC_057810.1:41409815-41410545 GCF_018294505.1 Triticum aestivum
ATACTTAGGCGAGCACTGGGCTGCAGCTAAGCCCCCGAGTGGGAGGTCTGCTCTCCACTCGGTAGGATTTCAGATACTTAGGCAAGCACTGGGCTGCAGCTAAGCCCCCGAGTGGGAGGTTTGCTCTCCACTCGGTAGGATTTCAGATACTTAGGCGAGCACTGGGCTGCAGCTAAGCCTCCGAGTGGGAGGTTTGCTCTCCACTCGGTAGGATTTCAGATACTTAGGCGAGCACTGGGCTGCAGCTAAGCCCTCGAGTGGGAGGTCTGCTCTCCACTCGGTAGGATTTCAGATACTTAGGCGAGCACTGGGCTGCAGCTAAGCCTACGAGTGGGAGGTTTTCTCTCCACTCGGTAGGATTTGAATTGGTGGCGTAGCTCGGAAAGAGAGGGTAGCAGTCGACCTGCACCTCGTCTCCCTTGCAGAGCGCATGTTGAACTTGTGGCGTAGATCAGAAGGAGAGGGTAGCAATCGACTTGCACCTCGTCCTCCTTGCAGAGCGCACGTTGTATTTGGACTTAGGCGAGCGCAATGTTGCAGCTAAGCCTCCGAGTTGAAGGCTGGCTTACCACTCGACAGGATTTTGTTGATCTTAGGCGAGTACTTGGACTGCAGCTAAGCCTCCGAGTGGAAGGCTGGCTTACCACTCGGTAGGATTTTATTTATCTTAGGCGAGTACTTGGACTGCAGCTAAGCCTCCGAGTGGAAGGCTGGCTTACCACTCGGTAGG
>NC_057810.1:41410555-41431066 GCF_018294505.1 Triticum aestivum
GTTTGCTCTCCACTCGGTAGGATTTCAGATACGTAGGCGAGCACTGGGCTGCAAGTAAGCCTCCGAGTGGGAGGTTTGCTCTCCACTCGGTAGGATATCAGATACTTAGGTGAGAACTGGGCTGCAGCTAAGCCTCCGAGTGGGAGGTTTGCTCTCCACTCGGTAGGATTTCAGATACTTAGGCAAGCACTGGGCTGCAGCTAAGCCCCCGAGTGGGAGGTTTGCTCTCCACTTGGTAGGATTTCAGATACTTAGGAGAGCACTGGGCTGCAGCTAAGCCTCCGAGTGGAAGGCTGGCTTACCACTCGGTAGGATTTTATTTATCTTAGGTGAAATGGATTTCGCAGCTAAGCCTTCGCGTGGGAGACTGGCTCACCACTCGGTTAGGATTTTTTTACAGACTTGGGCGGATCAGATTCGCAGCCAAGCCACCCACTGGGGTGATTGTTTTGAGTAGACAAAAGAAATAATGATTACAGGGAAGATTATAAATCTCTTGTCTTTGATCAACAAACTGCAGAAGTACTTTCATTACAACTCGTCTGAGTGAATACTTAGGTGTAAAAGGGACGGAGAAGTTCTGCGTTCCAAGCTCGGGGCTCGTCGATCTGATGCTCGACATTGTAAAGACGGTATGCTCCGTTGTGGAGAACCTTGGTGACGATGAAGGGACCTTCCCAAGAAGGAGCAAGCGTGTGTTGTTTCTGCTGATCCACTCGGAGAACTAAGTCTCCTTCCCGGAAGGCTCGACTCTTTACGTTTTTGGCGTGGAAGCGACGCAAGTCCTGTTGGTAAATTGTAGACCTGATCAGAGCCATCTCTCTCTCTTCCTCTAACAGGTCGACTGCATCCTGCCGCGCTTGTTCTTCTTCTGCTTCAGTGTAGAGCTCGACTCGAGGAGCATTGTGGAGAAGGTCACTCGGTAAGACAGCTTCAGCCCCGTAGACCAAGAAGAATGGAGTTCTCCCAGTCGACCGGTTGGGCGTGGTCCTTAAGCCCCAAAGCACTGAGGGAAGTTCGTCGAGCCATGCACCAGCCGCATTCTTAAGATCACGCATTAAACGGGGTTTCAACCCTTTGAGGATCAAACCGTTGGCTCGTTCAGCTTGTCCATTCGACTGTGGGTGAGCGACTGACGCGTAGTCGACTCGTGTGCCCTGGGATGTGCAGAAGGCTCTGAACTCTTCGGAATCGAAGTTTGACCCGTTGTCAGTGATGATGCTGTGCGGGACCCCATATCTGAATATCAATTCTCTGATGAAGTTGACAGCAGTACCGGCATCGAGATTCTTGATGGGTTTAGCTTCGATCCACTTAGTGAACTTGTCGACTGCTATCAGCACATGGGTAAAACTGCTTCTGCCTGTTCTCAAAGGACCGACCATATCCAAACCCCACACTGCAAAGGGCCAGACGAGTGGTATAGTCTTCAAAGCTGACGCGGGCTTGTGTGACATATTGGAGTAAAATTGACACCCCTCGCACTTGTCGACTATCTCCTTCGCCATTTCATTCGCTCTTGGCCAATAAACGCGGGTATGCTTTGGCAACGATGGTCCGAGAGGACGCATGATGGCAACAGGTCCCCGAGTGGATGTCATCAAGGATTATTCGACCTTCCTCTGGCGTTATGCATTTCTGACCAACTCCAGTCGCGCTTTCTCTGTACAACTGTCCCTTTATCACAGTAAAGCCTTTAGATCGGCGGACGATCTGTCGAGCCTCTTCTTCGTCCTCCGGGAGCTCTTTCCTCAAGATATACGTGATATATGGTACTGTCCAATCTGGAGTGATCACTAGAACATCCATGATCAGGTCGACCACTGCTGGGACTTCAACCTCAGTCGGGTCCGTGACACTCTTAGGCTGCGGGGCTTCATCGGTAAAAGGATCTTCTACGACTGATGGAGTGTGGATATGTTCCAAAAACACACCACTAGGGATGGCTTCTCTCTTGGATCCTATCTTCGCCAGGTCGTCAGCTGCTTGATTTTTTAGTCGGGGTATGTGGTGGAGCTCTAACCCTTCGAACTTCTTTTCGAGCTTCCTCACTGCATTGCAGTATCCAGTCATAGCTGGGCTTCTAACGTCCCACTCCTTCATTACTTGATTGACCACCAAATCTGAATCACCGTAGACCATAAGGCGACGGACGCCGAGTGAAATGGCCATGCGTAATCCATACAAGAGTGCTTCATATTCTGCTTCATTGTTGGAGGAATCAAAGTGGATCTGGAGAACATATCTGAGCTTGTCTCCTCGGGGGGAAACCAAAACAACCCCAGCACCAGAACCATTTAACATCTTAGAGCCATCAAAGAACATGGTCCAATGCTCCAAGTGGGCTTGAGTCAGCTGTTGTTGCTCAATCCACTCGGCAAGGAAATCTGCTATAGCCTGGGACTTAATGGCTTTCTTTGCCTCGAATTTGATATCAAGGGGGAGGAGTTCAATCGCCCATTTAGCCACTCGACCAGTTGCATCTCTGTTGTGCAGAATTTATGACAATGGTGCGTTGCTGACGACTGTAATGTCATGATCAGAGAAATAATGAGAAACCTTCTTCATGGTCATGTAGATCCCATATACGAGCTTCTGATAATGAGGATATCTTTGCTTCGATGGGGTTAAAACTTCAGAGAGATAATACACTGGGCGCTGAACTTTGAAGGCTTTCCCTTCTTCTTCCCGCTCGACCGTAAGTACTGTACTGACGACTTGTCCTGTGGCTGCAATATAAAGCAACAGAGGCTCTTTGCTGATTGGAGCAACAAGCACCGGCTGGATGGAGAGCAGAGTTTTTAACTCGGCAAACGTTGCATCAGCCTCTGGAGTCCACTCGAACTTGTCTGCCTTTTTCATCAGTCGGTAAAGGGGCAACGCCTTTTCACCGAGGCGAGAGATGAATCGACTTAACGCGGCCAAGCATCCAGTAAGCTTCTGGACGTCGTGCACACGCACAGGGCGTTTCATTCGGAGTATGGTGCCAACTTTCTCTGGGTTAGCATCGATTCCTTGTTCGGAAACGAGAAAACCGAGTAACTTTCCGCCAGGTACTCCGAATGTGCACTTTGAAGGATTGAGCTTGATATCATACTTCCTGAGATTGGCAAATGTTTCAGCTAAGTCAGTCAACAGGTCGGAACCCTTTCGCGACTTGACCACGATATCATCCATGTATGCTTCCACATTCCGACTGATTTGAGTGAGTAAACACTTTTGAATCATTCTCATGAACGTGGCTCCGGCATTCTTGAGGCCGAATGGCATGGTGACATAGCAGAAGCACCCAAATGGAGTGATGAAAGCTGTTTTGATTTCGTCGGGCCCATACAGACGGATCTGATGATACCCGGAGTAAGCGTCTAGAAAAGACAATCTCTCGCACCCTGCGGTCGAGTCGACAATTTGGTCGATGCGAGGGAGAGGAAAATGATCTTTCGGGCAGGCCCGATTGATATGTTTGAAATCAATGCACATACGGAGGGAATTGTCCTTTTTGGGAACCATAACGACATTGGCAAGCCACTCGGAGTGGTATATCTCTCGGATGAACTCTGCTGCAAGGAGTCGAGCCACCTCTTCGCCAATGGCTTTTTTCTTCTGAACGGCAGACCGTCGAAGATGTTCTTTAACAGGTTTTGCTTTTGAATCGACCCTAAGGCGATGCTCCGGCAGTCCCCTGGGAACACCCGACATGTCAGCTGGCTTCCATGCGAAGATGTCCCAGTTCTCACGGAGGAACTGGATGAGCGCTTCTTCCTATTTAGAGTCGAGTGTTGTGGAAATATGGGTCGGAGCTGCATTGGGGTCAGTCGGATGGATGTGAACTGGCTTCGTCTCACCGGACGACTGAAATGCTCACTCTGTGGCGGGCTTCTTGGCCCGCAGTAAATCACTCGGATCTGCATTCTTCTTGTATCCCTCTAGCTCCACCACTGTTATCTGGTCATCCGCAATCTTTGAGCCTTTCTAGAAGCACTCTTCTCCTTTCTTCCGGTTGCCAGTGACGGTGATCACGCCTTTGGGGCCAGGCATCTTTAACTTGAGGTACACGTAACATGGTCGAGCCATGAAGCGGGCGTAGGCTGGTCTTCCCAAGATAGCGTGGTAGGCGCTCCGGAAATCCACGACCTCAAATGTCAGCTTCTCTTTGCGAAAATGCTTCGAGTCACCGAACACCACATCCAGAGCTATTTGGCCGAGTGACTCAGCCTTCTTTCCTGGGATGACTCCGTGAAAACTCATGTTGCTGGAACTGAGCCTGGACATCGGAATGCCCATTCCCTTGAGCGTCTCTGCATACAGTATATTCAACCCGCTGCCGCCATCCATCAATACCTTCGTCAGTCGAGTGCCTTCGACGACCGGGTCGACCACCAGTGCTTGCCTCCAGGGTTGGCAATATGAGTAGGATGGTCAGACTGGTCGAAAGTAATGGGAGTTTGAGACCATCTCAGATAATTTGGTGTCGCCGGGGCGACCATATTGACCTCACGGTTGATCACTTTCAGTCGACTTTTGCTCTCTACATCAGCAAAAATCATCAGAGTGGAGTTGACATGAGGGTACTCTCCATCACTGTCCTCCTTGTCCTCAGCCTTGTCCGACTCCTTCTCTTTGTCCTTCGGCTGTTTCCCTTGGAACTGCTGGATTAAGAGCCGGCACTGGCGAGTGGTATGCTTTGGGTAGATGAAGTTACCCTCTTCGTCTTTCTTCGTGTGAATATGACACGGCAGATCCATCATATCATTACCTTCCTTATCTTTTACCTTCTTGGGGTTCCAAGATCCTTTGGGCTTCCCTTTGAATTTGCCCTGTGTCACGGCCAGAGCCTCTCCAGGAGCTGCTAGCTCGGCCTTCCGCTTTTGCTTCCGACTGGCGTTTCCTTTATCCGACTGACTTGGCTTGTACTTGCCGCTCCGGAGTCGGTCCTCTTCTTCGCCGTTGGCGTACTTGGTGGCTATTTCCATCATCCGACTCAGGGTCATATCTCCAGTTCGACCAAACTTCAGGCTCAACTATCTGTTCTTAACGCCATCCTTGAAGGCGCAAACCGCTTGATGATCTGACACATTCTCTACAGTATGATGCAAAGTGATCCACCTATGGATGTAATCCCTCAGTGTTTCACTCGACTTTTGCACACAAACTTGTAGCTCCGTCAATCCGGCAGGTCGCTTGCAAGTTCCTTCAAACGTCCTGACAAACACTCGAGAAAGATCTTCCCAGGTGTAAATGCTGCTGGGAGCTAACTGATTCAACCACGCCCTGGCCGAACCCTCTAGCATAAGTGGCAAATGTATCTGGCCACCTCATCATTACCGCCACCAATCTGAACAGCCACTCGGTAGTCTTCGAGCTAAGTTTCAGGCTTAGACTCCCCGGTGAACTTACTCACCCCAGTCGCCAACCTGAAGTTGGGGGGTATCACTGCGGCTCTGATCGCTCTGCTAAAACATTCTGGACCTGAAACATGGACTCGGTTGCTCGTTGGCACATCTCTGTCATGACCACCTCTATGAGCTCTGTTCCGTTCGACCAAACCTTGCACGATGATGGATCTCGCGTCAAAGCCTGGCTCTCTGGGGTCGACAAGAGCTCTCCGCCCAACACTGAGCTGGCGTCTGTCATCTTGCTGTCGATGGGCGTTAGACCCACTTCTCGGAGGAGTGGGCACTCGACGCCTGTCATCACGATCAAATCGATCATCATAGTGGTCCCGCCGGCCCTCACGTCCCACGCGCCTCGGAGGCGACCTTGGACTGTGAGCCGACTGAACAGTATTCGCAGCGACGGATCGACTGTGAATCCTGTTGCGCGACTGCGACACAGCTGAATTCTGATCTCCTGCCGCTCGGAGCAAATCTCTGATCTGCATCAAGCCCCTTCCAGCCTCTGACTGAGAGGGCTGAATTGACTCTTCTATGCGGGCTGCAGCTGCCAAATTCTGAATTGGGGTTCGATATACCTGAGTCGGTTGTGGAAAGAGCTGACGTCGGTTGGAGTTGGTAACTCGTTGACGCGCGCGCTCGTCGAGTGCTCGCTGAAGGTTCTCCAGTCGAGTGTGTTCATCCAGATTGGCTAAACGCGCCTCTTCCAGGGCACGAGCCTCAGGTGTTTCTCCTGCAATGGGAGTATGCAGGGCATCCATGTTCCGGCGGAGAAGTTCTTCCCTCTGCTAGGAAGTGAGCGGCTCGGGTTGGTACTCTTCATGGGCTTGAGCGGGGTCGTCCTCGTCGTCCATCCCGTCGCCGTGGGGGAAACCGGGAGGACTACGGGGCCCGTTGACCATCAGGACCTCCACCGCTGGATCACTGCTATCGCACTCGGATGCGGTCTCTACGGAGCCAGTCGACAGGTGGAACAGGTCGTAGAGAGATTCGTCGGGCTCAATCGCCGCGACTTGGGTGGTGGCCGATTGGCGAGCCACTGCGTGTCTCACCCATCGTTGGAGCCTCGACCGACCAGAGCGCTTGCGCTGGTGCGAGACAGGGAGGGAGGACGGCGCAGGAGTCGACTGGTATGGAGTCGACGGCTGCCGCAGCAAGACGCCGCGGACACACGCCCGAAAGTGCGTCGCCCCGCGGACGAGGAGCGCGTCGATGTCGAGTGGTGCCTCCTGGAGCCAAGCGGAGTCGTCGGTGATGAAAGTGAGTGCACCGAGACGGATCTCATGGTCCTCGACCAGAGCTCCGCCGGAAACCATGATGAAGGCGATCGGACAAATTGCAACTTCTCCAAAAAAGTCGCTAAGACACCTGCCCCATGGTGGGTGCCAACTGTCGTGGTTCTAAGTCTGACAGTAGAATGGGGGTAGGTATGGAGAGGCAAGATCCTAGCTACGGAGTAGTTGTACACACGAGTGTTTAGCGAGTTCAGGCCCTTCTCGGAGGAAGTAACAGCCCTACGTCTCGGAGCCCGGAGGCGGTCGACTGATCTCTGTGTATATGAGTTACAAGGGTGCCAACCCTTCAACCAGTGGAGGGGGTGGCTTATATAGAGGACGCCAAGACCCCAGCCAGCCCACGTTAGCAGAGGGTTAAAGTACATTAAGGTCTGGCGTTACTGGTAACGCCCTACATAAAGTGCCATCATGACCATTAAGACTACTTAATTACAGACCGTTTGGATGCAGAGTAGATCCTGAACTTCTGATGGTCGAGTGAGTCTTCATGGTCGAGTGTCTTCTAGCCGGTCGAGTGGAGCCTCTCTTGGTCGACTGGAAGGTAG
The DNA here is from genome assembly GCF_018294505.1 of Triticum aestivum. Lineage (NCBI taxonomy): Eukaryota > Viridiplantae > Streptophyta > Magnoliopsida > Poales > Poaceae > Triticum > Triticum aestivum. Next base: position 41,417,789 of record NC_057810.1, read on the forward strand.
CTTCGTCTAAGGATGTCCTTGGGCATGGTATCCTGGATAGATCCATGACCCTACCCTAGGTACATAACATCATCAGTAACCCGAAAGTTGTTCGGAGTCCTGGATGAGATCCCGGACGTCACGAGGAGTTCCGGAATGGCCCGGAGGTGAAGAATTATATATAGGAAGTCCAGTTTCGGCCACCAAGAAAGTTTTGGGGGCCACCGGTATTGTACTGGGACCACCGGAAGGGTCCCGGTGGTTCACCGGGTGGGGCCACCTATCCCAGAGGGCCCCGTGGGCTGAAGAGGGAAGGGAACCAGCCCCTAGTGGGCTGGTGCGCCCCCCTTGGGCCTCCCCCTGCTCTTAGGGTTGGAAACCCTAGGGGTGGGGTCGCCCCACTTGACTTGGGGGGCAAGCCCCCCCTAGGCCGCCCCCCCCTTGAGATGGGATCTCTAGGGGGCCGACGCACCCCCTAGGCCCCTATATAAAGAAGGGGGAGGGAGGGAAGCCGCACCCTAGTCCCTGGCGCCTCCCTCTCCCCCCGTACCACCTCTCCCTCTCGCTGAGCTTGGCGAAGCCCTACCGAGATCGCCGCTACTTCCACCACCATGCCGTTGTTCTGTTGGATCTCCATCAAACTCTCCTTCCCCCTTGCTGGATCAAGAAGGAGGAGACGTCTTCCCCAACCGTACGTGTGTTGAACGCGGAGGTGCCGTCCGTTCGGCACTAGGATTTTCGGTGATTTGGATCACGATGAGTACGACTCCCTCAACCCTGTTCTCTTGAACGCTTCCGCTCGCGATCTACAAGGGTATGTAGATGCACTCCTCTCTCTCTTTGCTAGATGACTCCATAGATTGATCTTGGTGAAGCGTAGAATTTTTTTATTTTCTGCAACGTTCCCCAACAAACCAAACCTTCCACCCGGTACTTTGCAACTTGAGTTTCCACAATACAAAGCACCGTCGGTGCACAAGCCTCCACGAGATCGCGGAGCTCACGGACTGTCGCGGGGTCGCCAATCCCATGACAGTTCCAACATAGAGTCCTCATTGGGCTCGGCGGTCCTCCACGAGGGAGGCCACCTGACTAGAGGTATCCATATCTTCCACCATAATCTCTCCATCCTGGTTTCTTCTTTTCACCGTAGGGACTTTTTCTGGGGTAGAGACCACCCCTCCACTTGTGCTTCCCGCAGTGTTCTCCAACAGCACACTGTATCAGCCACCTTACCCGCCAGGTTGGGTAGCTCCTGCCCTCATACACTGACTGTGCCATCAGCTGAGACAAGCCTCTTGCAGGCAGTCTTTTGATTCTCCGGCGGGATTTGATCATCATGCACTACTTCTTGTTCATCAAAACCGTTAACACTAGCCCCCCATCCTACAGCCCCACCTCCTCCTCTCCCTTGTCGACCCCCTGGCTCCTCTACCCCCTGTTCTGCCTCCTAAACCTCCTCCTTCCCTACCTGCCCTCCCCTCCATGCCAACCCCAAAGGCTTCATTGCTCCACAGCAACCATTCCCCCCATTCACATGAGTCCGGTTCGTGGATGCCATCACCGCATTCTTCCATAGTATGCCCAATCAGGCCACAAAAATAGCAGAACACTGGCAATTTATCGTAAAACACAGGGTATCTCTTGCTCTTCTTGATTGTAATAGGCACAAAACGCACCAATGGCTTGTTGACATCCACAAAGACTCTGACCCTTAAAGTGCTTGCCGGATTAATTTTGCCCTCGTTCACGACGACAGTGAACGGTGGTTCCCCCACCTTTGCTGCCACCTTCTCTGCAAGTTCCTTTTTCACCGTTAGCCCGTCCGGCAAACCCTTTACTCTTGCCCATAGCGGGATCTTATTCAACTTGTACTCATTCACATGAGTGAAACCATCATACTCCTGTATGATAATTGGCGCCAAGTTACGGAAAAGCCACGGCCCCCCCTCCATGATTCTCTTCCAATCTCCGAGGCAGTGGCACTGCACCAAGAAAAGATTTGGGCCTTTGATGTTGAAAGTTACACCTTGTGCTGACGACCACGCGTTCCTCATCTGTCTCAGGAGCACAACGTGGCTAAACGGCTTCGTTGTGTAAACCCTAAAGAGCCCAAGCCAGCGGACTCCTTTGATCAGTTCATCGACCTGACCAGATAGATCGAGATCATCTTCTTCCTCGCCATGAAGCTTCAAACCTGCAAATTGATCCTCCAGGTCCGCCTCCGGGCCATAAGCCTCCCAATCTTCATCCTCCCCAAGATCTTCCTCTACCCCTCTCGATCCACCAGCACCCCCCATGGCACTCGTCTCCCTCCTCATCTCCTGCGACCCCACTGGCCCCCTTCCACCTGCCGCTTCCCCTCCTGCTACTCCCATCGGGGCTACATCCCCCTTCCCTAACTCCCTCCTCACTACCGAATCCTGTGGTAGACTCGACATGCAGACGGAACTCCGATGACTGGATAAAGTAGCGATCACGGCCGCTGGAGGGAACCCGCCGCCGCGAAGGTTTCATTCACTAACTTAAATGTCCTGCGGAGCTGGCCCGGGGCATTGGATTTTCCCAGCAAGTATATATATAGATTTTTTTTTTGCATGGGCCCGGGGTTCAGCCTAGTGAATGGAGACCGAAAGCTAGCGATCGAAACGCATCACACACGTAAGCAACGATCCCACGACCCTCTAACCGCATGACCTAGCTCTCATACGCACAGGAAATGCTTGTCTCCAGCGCCAGCGTCGCCGCCTCCATGCACGGCCGTCATGGCGCCGTCGCCGTCCACTTCCCTGGGCAGGCCCCTAATCCCGTCCCGGCGCCCAGCTCCATCGCTGTCTGCGCCGTTCGCTGCCACGCGCCACCCCCATTCTTCCCCTGCCCCACCTAACCTTTAACTTCATTGATTCTCTTTGCAGTTTGCACTTGTACCGTATTCTACAATTTAACCTACTAACCTCTATGTATGAGCTGCATTGAACTAAATTTAATTCAAAAAAAGGTGTGTGTGTGTGTGTATGTGTGTGTCTGTTGTGTACTTAGTCATATATATGCAAGGTTTGTTCAGGTATTGTTGAACTAAATAGATGTATTTGCAATTTCACTTCATGTTGTACAAGTAGAAGATGAAGGGCTTTCACCTCGCCGACGTGGTAAGGTTTTTGATTTTTATCAATGATAGTTGTTTCACTTGATGTTTATGCATTTTCTTATGAAATTATTTCTTTTATAATGCCTTGAAGGTTTTGGTTCTTCTACCGTTCATCAAGTTATGGGAGTCACCAACAAAGTAATCAACTGATTTGGTATTTTTTTTTGTGTTTCCCTATCATTATATTATAATTCTGTCATCTTCTATATATTTTGTTGGATCTTTGAGCATTGCGTTGAAATTCCAAATCTATTGAGCAATTGAACTTCACTTTGCCTGTTTTCGCATAAGGTACTTTTAGAATTGGTATAAGGTAATTTTAGGTAGTTATAAGTACCCAAAAAATTCCCTGCTGTCAGAAAAAAATTTGGTCCCGGGGTTTGCTTCATTGCTGGCTCCGCCCCTGGATGTGCAATAATCAGGGCACATCTATATGTGTCCTAGACATACTCTTAATTAAATCAATCCCGTTGTTAAACCAGCTGGCATCAACGCGAGACACGGCGTCGAGCGCTTGGCCGCTTTTTTGCATTCTCGAAGCGCATGGGCTGTGTTAGCTAGCCCATGAAATTAGGGGCACCTTTATTTCTCGCATTCAACGAGAGGGAGCGATGAGAGCAACTAATTAAGGAGCGCTCCTTCGGGAGCCTCGCAACGATCAGCGCCACTTGGCGCGCTCTCAGCCATTCGCCACGTGTCGTGCTCTAGGCGATTCCTTCGGATTTTGTTTTGTTTTTTTTCACACGCATTTTCGGCTTTTTAGCGATTTTTTCTGTTTTTTTTTTGACATTTTGGTTTTCCACCGGTCTTTCCTAGCTTTTCGATCAAAAAAATTCAAAAAAATTATTTTGCAAAAAAACACTTTTTTTGCGAGTCACGGTTTTGCTTTCGCGAGAGTCACGGCCGTGCCTCTCGGAAATGGAAAAAAAAACATGTTTTCTATTTTTTTCTCATTTCGCCAGAGGCACAGTTGTGCTTCCGCGAGAGTCATGATCGTGCCTCTCAAAAACGGAAAAAAATGCATTTCTTTTTTTCTTTCACGAGAGTCACGGTTTTGCTTCCGCGAGAGGCACGGTTGTGCTTTCGCAAGAGTCACGGTCGTGCCTTCTAGGAAACGGAAAAAAAAATTCCTTTCGAGAGAGTCACGGTTTTGCTTCCGCGAGAAGCACGGTTGTGATTTCGTGAGAGGCACGGGCATGCCTCTTTCGGAAAGGGAAAAAACCCGTGCTTCTGGTTCGATTTTATCGTCCAGTTTTTTCATCCGGTTTTTTTCATGAAAAAAAGGTTTGTCAAAACCTATCAACATGGGATCTAGTTTTGAAGATCTCGACGCGAGGAATCCAACGGTGAAGGCGGTTCGAGATTTGGATGCGCGGTTTAAGAGATAAAACGTTTTGAATAAACGGATTTAAGAAATAAGGGAAAACTCTCAGCTCGCGACAAGTGGCACACATGCAGCACGCCACTTGTCGCAACTGGGAAGTTGGAGTGATCTTCGCAACGAGTACTCCTTAACTAGTGATTTCAGGGAGCGACCCTCGCTGAAGGGAACGCAAGTTGGGCCGGCCCACGTGCGCGGGAAACAGCAGCCTGATATCGGTTTCATTTTTTTCATACTTTTTTTTCATTTTTTGCTTTTTTACGTTTGTTTATACTTTAAAATATTCTAAATATATATTACCAAAAATATTTGAAAAATGTTAAACAGGTATTTGAGAAATGTTGAACAGGTATTTGAAAAATGTTGAACATATGTTTGAAAAATATGGAACAAGTATTTGGAAAAATGTTGATCATGTATATAAAAATGTTGAACATATATTTAAAAAATGTTGAAACAGGTATTTGGAAAAATGCCGATCATGTTTTTTTTTGAAGGGAATGCCGATCATGTATATATAAATGTTGATCAGGCATCCGGTCCCTTGTTGCGCTCTCTATTCCTATTATATTTTTACATGCGCGCGTAGAACTAATGGGCCGGCCCAATGCGACCCGACGGAGAGAAAACCTTCGGCGAAAGCAAAGTACAGCTTCGCTTAAAGTGAGAGATAGCCGCTGCGGCATGAAACACCGGTTTACGAATTTGTGCCAAAAAGCACTGATTCTCAGTGTTTATGACAGATGTGTCCATCGTCTGTGCGGACTTGACAGTTTGCATGCATGTTGTGCTGAGATGGACGTGGGACCCATGTTTAAGGTGGATTTCTCCCCGGTTACTGGATTTTACGGACATATTCCAAACTAATCCTTCCTCCCCCACTGATTGTCAGTGAGGGTGGGCCCTTCACCATAATTCTACCCAAATACCCAATCAAAGCATGCCAATCAAGTCAGTCCGTTGATCCCGTAAAAAAAAGCCCGTGCGTGTAGCGTTGCTCCTGTATTTGCCATCTACTCCGACAGGAGGACGTCGTCGTCGCCCATACACTCATGCCTTTCTTGCCGGTGTCGCCCCGCCCCCTACCTCCTTTCCCTGCCGGTGGTCGCGCACACCATTCCCAACCTCTGCTCCCCACCTAGAACCGCCGCCCCTCGCCAAGATTCGATCGAACGTCTCGTCGAAGCGTCGTCGTCAGGAGCGCCGGCAGCGGGCAAAGCCAGCAGCAGGAAGGGCATCGTGGGCATCTTGGCCTCTGCAAGGTCGTCTCGTCTCAGACGAGGGTGTGTCGAGCTAGTCGACGCGCTGCAGAGCTAGGCGGACGCCATCGCCGCGCTGCCCGAGCAGTTCGCCGACCTCTGCCTCGGCGAGTTCAGGGACGTGCTGCTAGGCGACACTCGCGTGGAAGGAGATGGACCTCGTTCTTATACAAGCTCACGCCGTCAGCCATGGTGAAGCTGAGCCTCGCGCTTCCTGGCCGAGGCTCCCGGTGCTAGCTGTTGTGCGCGTCTCCGTTCATGCGTCGTCCAGCAACGAGGTCGACGAGCTCGGGAAAGGCGCGCGCACGCACGAGAGCTAGCTAGGGCAGCGGCTTGCTCCTCGGGTGCATATGCTCTTCACGGCTCGCTGCTCCTGGCCGTTTTGCATCCGGCCATGGCAAGGGAGCGCAGCGCAGCAAGCTGCAGCGGCATCAGGAGGGCGTCTCGGAGCTGAGGAACTAGAAGGAAACAATCCGGGTTCTCTATGTTAGAGTATACGAGTAGGACTCGTATTAGATTTGTACTCCAAGTTAGCCTAGGTCGCTTATCCTATGCACTATATAAACATTATAATCCGGCTGTATCAATTAAGCGATATACAAGTTTACACAATCTTACATGGTATCAGATATTCGGTTTTAGGGCATGGCCGTCCCACCTCGGCCGCCGCCGCCGCCGCCGCGCGGCTACTTCGAGTGGCGCGCCGCCATGGCCGCTGCTCCACCCCCCACCCAAACAGCTTCCTCTACCTCTCTAACCCTAGCCCCTACAATTCCCACTACAATTTCTTTCGCCGATACAATCTCAGATGTTACCCCTCTTATCGCAATTATCCTAGACCTTGCAGCCCACAATTACTACCATTGGTGCCACCTCTTCGACATACACCTTGGCCGCTGCAATCTGCGCGCCCACATCGCCGCCGACTCCGTTCCGCGCCTCGATGATCCTCGCTGGGTCAAAGATGATCTCTCCATCATCCAATGGATCTACACGCGCGTGTCTACCGAGATTTTCAATCTTGTCTTCCGCAAGGCCTCTACCGCAGCCGCTCTCTGGGCTGCTCTTCGTCGTCTCTTCCAGGACAACGCCGACGCTCGCATCAACACCCTCAACACCGAGATTCGCAACACCATCCAGGGGGCATCTTCTCTCAGCAACTACTGTCAGCGCCTCCAGACGATGGCCGATGAGCTTCGCGAGTTGGGTGATCGCATGGATGATCGTCAGCTCGTCAACATCTTACTCCAAGGGCTCGGTGATGAGTTCAGGACGCAAGCTGCCTTCATACCTCTCATACGGCCTTATCCCTCCTTTGCCGAGGTGCGCTCCCTACTTCAGTCCGCCGCCGACGCGATTGCGCGCAAGGAATCTCGGCCCCAGGTCTTCGCTGCCTCGCCACGGCCTCACCCTCCTGCTGCGGCAGCGCAAACTGGTCAAAACCCTGCCGCGGCAGCCCCGGCGGCACCACCACCTCCCGTGCACCCACCCCCTGGATGGCGCCCGAGTCCGAACTACCGCGGGAAGAACCCCATGTACTTCCCCCCGCGGCCTACCCCGGCGTCTCGACCTGCAGCACCGCCTCCCGCTCCTCCCACTGGTGCCTCGACATCAACATCGGCCTCTCCAGCCTGGCGTCCTCCTCATGATCCATGGACAGGTCTGGTCCAGGCGTGGCCCATGCCGTGGTCCGCACCCTCTCCCGTCGGCGCTCCTCCCGCATATTCAGGTGCATGGCAGCCGGGGATGCGCCCACACACCGGCAATCCTGGTTTCCTCGGCGTACGTCCACCTGCTCAGGCCTATTATGCTGCCCCCACTGTGGCTCCTTTTGCTGCTGCCCCGCCTATATAGTATGGTGCTCCCATGTCAACTCCAGTCTACCATACGGATCATTCAGGAGTCTACTACCAGCCGATGCAGCTCCCCACGTATGCGGCAACACCACCTGCGCCCGCACCTGCACCACCACCAGCGCCGCCCTCTACCAACGTCACGAGCTGGGATCAAGCTGCGTTTCTCCAGGCCATGAACAATTTTGCTGCACAAGGTAACACAGGTACTGCTTGGATCTTTGATTCTGGTGCATCTAGTCATATGTCTTCATCCAATAATATGCTGTCAAATTGCACTCCATCCTATTTTTCTTCTATAACGCTCGGTGATGGTTCCTCCACTCTTATTTCATGTGTTGGTCACACTCAACTCCCATCTACCACCAAGCCACTTCTTCTTAGTGATGTCTTAGTTGCACCAGCACTTATCAAAAATTTAATTTCTGTTCGTCGCTTCACCATTGATAATTATGTCTCTGTCGAGTTTGATCCCTTTGGTCTTTCTGTAAAGGATTTCAACACCAAGACGGAGATCGCACGCTTCGATAGCTCCGGCGACCTCTACTCCATCCACGGTGCTCCCACTGCTGCGCTTCCTTCTTCCATGCTTGCTACGGTGGATCTTTGGCATCAGCATTTAGGTCATCCCAATAGTGCCACACTATCGTCCATACTTAGTGATTTTTCCATTCCATGTAATAAGGAACCTCATAATTCCTCTCTGTGTATTTCATGTCAACAAGGAAAACATGTTCGGTTACCTTTTAGTTCTTCTAGCTCTTCTAGTACGTTTCCCTTTGAGCTTCTTCATTGTGATCTATGGACCTCTCCTATTTCAAGCATTTCTGGTTTTAAATATTACCTTGTCATTCTAGATGATTACACACATTTTATATGGACTTTTCCTCTAAGAAATAAATCTGACACACATACTGTTTTAAATAACTTTCAACGTTATGTCGCTACTCACTTCCTTCTTTCTATTCGTTTTCTACAATGTGATAATGGTAAAGAATTTAATAATATTGCAAAACGAAACCTTTTCCTCACACACGGCATTCTCCTTCGGTTCTCTTGTCCATACACGTCACCACAAAATGGCAAAGCTGAACGCTCTCTTCGCACAATCAATGATATTATTAGAACACTTCTTATCCAGGCATCCATGCCACCCAATTTCTGGGCTGAAGCACTGCGTACTGCCACTTATCTTTTGAATATTCGCCCATCCAGTGTAAATCCTAAAACCACTCCCTTTTACTCTCTCTTTCTTTCTCACCCTAACTATAATGAGCTACGAGTCTTCGGTTGTCTTTGCTTCCCCAACATCTCCGCCACAACAACTAATAAGCTGTCCCCACGATCTCTTCCATGTGTTTTCTTAGGATACTCTAATGAACACAAAGGCTATAGGTGTCTTGATCTTGTTTCTGGTCACGTACATATCTCTCGTCATGTAACTTTCGATGAAACGGTTTTTCCTTTCTCTACTACCTCCATAGACAACAAACCTAAATCTGCATCCAAACCATCTCATTCTCCCTCTAAATTCCCTCTCTCTACTCATCTCATACCTGAAAATCCTGCCCCGGCAGTGCCTCCACCTGTCGCCACGCCGACCTCTACCGCGGCAGCAGATTCTGTCACAGCCGCGCCCCCATCACCCCCATCTCCCACCATCGCCACGCCACTTTCTGCCGCGGCAGCCTCGCCCATGTCCGCACCCTCCGCTGCGCCGGACAACTCTCCCTCTCCGTCACCACCAATTCTACCACCCAATGCCGTCCCTGTTCCTGCTCCTCTCAATGACCACACTATGCGCACCCGTGCCAAATCAGGTTTTTCTCAACCAATTAAGAAGCTTAATTTACATGTTACTACTAATCTCTCTCCTATTCCTAAAACTTACAAATCTGCTCTTCTTGATCCTAACTGGGCCGCTGCCATGCGTGATGAATACAATGCTCTTCTCTCCAACAACACCTGGCATCTGGTTCCCCGTCCTCCTAATGCAAATATTGTCTCCGGTAAATGGGTCTTTCGTCAAAAATTTAACTCTGACGGTAGTCTTTCTAGGTATAAAGCTCGTTGGGTTTGTCGTGGCTTCTCTCAACAACACGGTATAGATTATGATGAGACGTTTTCTCCTGTCGTAAAACCTAGCACTATTCGAACCATTCTTAGCATAGCGGTCTCATCAACATGGCCAATCCATCAATTAGACGTTAAAAATGCTTTTCTTCACGGCTCTCTTAATGAAACTGTATATTGTCAACAACCCTTAGGTTTCGAGGATTCTACATCTCCCAATCATGTTTGTCTTCTTCAAAAATCCCTCTATGGCCTTAAACAAGCTCCCCGTGCATGATTTCAACGCTTCTCTACCTTCCTTCAAACTATCGGTTTTTCTCCTTCTCGTTCAAACTATTCTCTTTTTGTTTATCACTCTAACAACCACGTTGCCTATCTTCTTCTTTATGTAGATGATATTGTTCTTACTGCCTCTTCTACTGACTTTCTTCAACACATTATCTCACTTCTTCAGCACGAATTTTCCATGACTGATTTAGGTTCTCTCCATCATTTTTTGGGTATTGCTGTCACACGTGATCATAAGGGTCTTTTTCTTTCTCAACGTCAGTATTCTATTGAACTTTTAAACAAGGCCGATATGTTAGATTGTCAACCCTCTCGCACACCTGTAGATACCAATTCTAAACTCTCCTCCGATGGTGAAACTTTTTCTGATCCCACACTTTATCGTAGTTTAACTGGTGCTCTTCAGTATCTCACACTTACTCGTCCTGAACTATCCTATGCTGTACAACAAGCCTGTCTTTTTATGCATGATCCTCGTGTCCCTCATTATAATCATGTCAAACGAATCCTTCGTTATGTCAAAGGAACTCTCGATCACGGTCTCCACATCAATTCATCTTCACCTGCATCATTGACAGCTTATTCGGATGCTGACTGGGCTGGTTGTCCAGACACTCGTCGATCCACTTCAGGATACTGTGTTTACCTTGGAAACAATTTTATTTCTTGGTCCTCGAAGCGCTAGCTTACGGTCTCTCGTTCGTCGGCTGAGGCAGAGTACAGGGCTGTTGCACATGCAGTTGCGGAGACAGTTTGGTTGCGCCAATTACTTGAGGAACTTCATCATCCTCTTCATCAGGCCACGGTGGTTTACTGTGATAATATTTCTGCAGTCTATATGTCAGGCAATCCAGTGCAGCATCGACGCACCAAGCATATTGAGATCGACATTCACTTTGTTCGTGAGAAAGTTGCTTTGGGACAAGTCCGTGTTCTTCATGTTCCTACCACGGCACAGTTCGCTGATATCTTCACCAAGGGGCTTGCAACCGCGCCATTTACAGATATTCGCTCCAGTCTCAACGTCATCGAGCCTCCCGTTGACACTGCGGGGGGATGTTAGAGTATACGAGTAGGACTCGTATTAGACTTGTACTCCAAGTTAGTTTAGCCTAGGTCGCTTATCCTATGCACTATATAAACATTGTAATCCGGCTGTATCAATTAAGCAATATACAAGTTTACACAATCTTACACTCTAGAGCGGGAAATCGTGCTGGCGGCGAGTGGCCGGAGGTCGGGAAGAACAATTTGGGCGTTGGCAATTTAAGACCCCCCGCGCCGATTTCTTAGGCAGGGATAGAAATGGCGAAGTAGCAAAGCTCAGAGGTGGCGGAGGCTGGGGAGTTGTGGGCCGTGGTGGCGGGAGTGGATCTCAATCTCGCAGGCGAACGAAAGGAGAGAAAAGGAGAAGAAGAGAAGACGAGTCAACGCATACAAGTGGCAATTTTTTTTTGTTGCATCGCCCTGTCTAGCAGGACCCACATGTCATAACCGTCATTAGATGGAGCAAATCCGCCAACTAGTGCTTTCTACACAAGATTTGGCTCGGAATCAACGGTTTTAGCCACAATATTTCTACACCATGAGGAATGTGTTTTCTCATTTCTGCACATGTTTTAGGATTATTTTTTATGGTGTTTTCGATTTTGCTGTGTTTTCCTAGGTTTTCGTCATTTTTGTTACTCATTTTGCTTGTCCTCGCGTGAAGAACGTCATATGAAAAAACATGGATGTGCTACCCGAAAGTGAAAAGCACAATTGTGCTTCACGAAAAAGCACACATGTGTTATTCGCATAGTTCTATTTTCATGAGAAACACAACCACGCATCCAAAAAAGTGAAAAACACAGTTGTGCTTCATCGCGAAGCACAATTGTGGTTTCCTGAAATGTGAAAAGCACAACTGTGGTTCAAAAAAAAGTTAAAAGCATAATTGTGATTCCTGTTTCTTTTTGGGGTTTTATCGGTTTTTGTTTTAGGTTTTTTTGTTCGGTTTCCTCTGTTTTTTATTTTTGTTTTCCTTATTTTTATGGAAAAAATGTATCCGAACCTGTAACATTGGATCTAATATCAAAGACATGGAACACAATGGTGAAAACAGTTCATCATTTGGACGCACGGTTGAAGATATAAAATATTTTGAAAAAAAATAAACGATTAAAAGCACAAAACTCATAAATTGCAACAAGTGATGGATGTAGTGCCCCACTTGTCATCATGAGAGAAGGTGAGAATAACATTTGCAAGGGATACTTTTAAGTAGTGATGTTTTCGAGGTCTGCGCTCATGATCACTGAAGACAACAGAACAACACTCGTGGGTTGGCCTTACCATTAGGCCAACATTCTTCTGTTAGGCCAACGGGGATAACAACACTGTTGGGACGAAATGGTTTGATTTTTCCTAAAAATACAAAATGGTTTTATCTTTCATATGCTAGACATTAACACGCAGTGCAGCAGGTTTCTTCACCTTGTCGAATGCTCCATCCTCAGTATTGGTGTTTATCACTTTGCTTTATTTTCTTTGGTCATTACTCCCTCCGGTCCTTTTTAGTCTATGGCCATGTTTGTTTCGGCTTTTGCTTCTACTTTTGCAGCTTTTTCACTTTGGCCAAAAAGCCGTAAAAGCTCCTAAATAGGTGCTTTTGAAGCTTTTATGGCCCAAACAAACAGGGCCTATATATAAGTTTTGTCCGAAGTCAAAATATCTCTAATTTAACCAAACTTATAAAAAGAATACCAACATTCACAATGCCACATTAATATTCTTAGATTCGTTATGAATTATAGTTTAATAGTATATATATTTGGTATTGTAGATGTTGGTATTTTTAAATATAAATTTGGTCAAACTTTGCGATGTTCGACTTGACACAAATCTAATACACGTAGTAAAAATGACCGGAGTGAGTACATCTTCAGCCTGCACACATGGTATCATATCTCTTTTCTTGGTTTTGTTTGTTTTCCGCAGTGATGGTTTCATACCTTGGAGTTACAATTCTTATGTGTTCGTAGGTGTAGTATTTTCAATTAGAGTTTCAGTTTACGCAATATTTGATGATTCATTGTTGCTTCGATGCTTCTTTTCTCCCATTCCCCGCACGCCTGCACCCCCCTTGTTCTTCTCTTCATCTTGTACTACATGGGCTTGTTTCCTCCACTCCCCCCATGGTCTGGTCTGGACATCCTATCTCCGAGTCAATATAATGGCAAATTCTTAGCGATCTCTCCAGTTACCCTATGTGTGTGTTAACAAAGATGATACAGGAGAACTTTGGTGGAGCTATGT
>NC_057810.1:41431383-41442578 GCF_018294505.1 Triticum aestivum
TTGTGTCTTGGCTAGTGTATCGTCTCCCCTAAATTAGGCAAAAGCGAGTGTTTGTGATGCTCCCTGTGGTCAGCGATGTACCGACCAATGCCCTCTATCCTGAGCAATCTTATCAGGGCAGGGCACTCATACCGGCGATGAAAGTCTGAAACTCTACTTTCATGCATGGCTTTGCTGATTCATCCCTCCATCCATGGAACAAATAAAGGACAAAAGAAACACATGGAGAAATTAGAAAGGAATGAAGATTACGATGCCTTCGAGGGGGCAGAAAGAGATTAGCATGTGAGTGGGCAGAGGGAGAGGGAGGTGCTACAACTTGCCATTAGCTTGTCACTACTAGGAAAAACCCTATAGCCAGACGCCTAATAGTTGCGCTGGGTGAAGAGTTCGCGTTGCTGGTAGCCTAATAGCTGCGCTGGGTGAAGAGTTCGTGCTACTAGTAAGTAGCACTAGCGCGGGCTAAAACACGTGTACATTTTTAAAATGTTCACGAGTTTCAGAAAATGTGTTTATGACATTTTCAAAAAATGTATGCAATGTAAGAAAAATGATTGCATAATGTAAAAAATGTGTCATACCAATAAAAGGATATACATGACATGTATTTGAAAAAACTTTATTCAAATTTAAAAATGTTTAAGCAATGTTAAACATGTTTATGTAATTTTAAAAAATATTTGTTCCATTAAGAAAATGTAATACATGTATTTACAAAAATGTTACCATGTACTCAAAACAGTGTTGAAAATATGTACTTTTATAAAATATACATAATGTATTTGAAAATTTTCAAAAGTGTATATAAATGTTTCGTGTGTGCCCTAAAAATATACATTGTGTACTGAGAAATATTAGACTTGTGTCAATGAAGAAAACCAGTAAAAATTGGCAAAGAAACAAAAGAAAGAAAAAACAATACGAAGAAAATCAAGAAAGAAACACAAGAAACAAAAGATATAACAAAGAAAGAAACAACCCTAAGAAAACCAATGAAAAAACAAAGTATAGCGATGGAAAAAAGAAAACCAAAAAAATATCTTTGGAAAACAAGGAAGACCAAAAGAAAAACAAAAGATTTCAGGGATTTGAAGTTTAGGGTTAGATTTAACTTTGGTCTATAAGTTCAAGATTTGTTTTGTATTTTTTTTCCGTAATAATATGTCTGTTTTCATCTTCTTATGTAGAGGTCGGGGTATATCATCCTTCTTGCAAAAAAGAAAAGTAGCTGACTCGTGTACATCTCAGTTACAAAGCTCAACGCGGACGGCGTCTACGACGACCATCTCACCGGCTCGCGGGACGAGCGTGACGTCCAGCCGCCGGTCCTGCCCGCACCCGAGGTCCTCAACCAGCTCCCGCAGCGCGAACCGGTACGTCAGCTTCAGCCTGCCCATGCCCCGGCCGCCGCCGTCGCCGCCGCCGTGCGGCAGGTTCTCGAAGCTCCCCGCGAACTCGGTGTCCTGCGGCCCCACTCGCGCCTCCTGGCCCTTGGGCACGTTGACGAGCACGTCGAACTTGGCGTACTCGCAGGGGTCGATGGTGACGTCCACCACCAGCACCTCCGGCGCCTTCTTGCTGCTGCCGCCGCTGGCCCAGGCCTCCTCCGGCCTCTCCACCGTCACGTACTCCTTCCGGCCCTTCTTCAGAGCCACGGGGAAGGAGAGGGCGGCAGGAACGCCTGGCTGTGCCGCCGATCTGTCTATGCCGGTCGCCGGCTTTGGCCGCTTGTCCAGCCACTCGAGTGTCTCCTTCTCCTCGTACGTGTACCCGAGCCTGCCAGCGTCGAGGACGTCGCGGACGCTGATGCGCACAGGCCGCCGCTTCTCGTCGTAGAAGACGAAGCTGGTGTCGCGCCAGTCGTCGCCGCCGGTACCGGTGCCGAGAAAGTCGTCGTTGCCGAGCGCGGTGGTCCAGAGGTGCCACATGCGGTCGACGTTGGCGTGGTGCGAGTAGAAGACGGGGTCGCGGCCGGCCGTGCCGAGCACCCCCATGTCCCCGCCCACCCAGATGTGCACGGCGGTGTGCGCGGCATTCTCGAGCGAGCCGGGGGAGCCGGGCGTGCCGCCGGCGCAGAACTTGTTCCCGTGGAACTGCAGGGCCGTGTCGACGGCCATCTGGCGGTAGATGACGGAGAGGTTGTTCTCTTTCACGCAGGCGTCGTCCGTGCAGAGAGGAAGATCGTTCTCCGCGCCTGGACCCTTGTTGAGGTCCATGACGGCCG
Organism: Triticum aestivum; assembly: GCF_018294505.1. NCBI lineage: Eukaryota > Viridiplantae > Streptophyta > Magnoliopsida > Poales > Poaceae > Triticum > Triticum aestivum. Next base: position 41,433,608 of record NC_057810.1, read on the forward strand.
TGACGTGCGCCTGGTCGCGGTTGGCGTCGTACAGCGGCGAGGACGCGTTGTTGAATATCGGCGGCAGCATCATCCCATCCGGCGCGTCCCAGTTCCAGTACGGCAGCGCGAAGGTGCTGTCGCCGATGAGCTCGCCGATGATCCGCTCGAAGAAGTAGATGTACATCCGGTGCCACGGCGCGAAGATGGACGAGAAGTGCACGTCGAAGTCGATCTCCGGCGTTCTCGAGGCCGCCGCGGTGACCTTGTAGTGGAAGTTGCAGTAGGCCTCGTGGATGGCGGCCTGGCTCTTGAAGCTGCGCGGGTCGCCGGAGGCGTCCAGATCTCTCATCATGCGGACGCCGGCCTCGTACTTCCTCACGTACTCTGCGTCCGCGGCGACGAGGTGGGCCGGCCGACGCACGCGCAAGGGGCCATTCGGTGGCGGCAGCGCGCTGAAGTCGACGACGTCCTCGGGGCGGTACACGCCGGGGCACTGGAAGCCGTCGGCCGAGACGCACCTGATGACCTTGTCCGTGACGGGCACGGTGACGCACGTGGCCAGGACGGCGTCGTCCGTGGCCAGCGCGAGGCCTCCGAGGTTGATGGCGCCCGTAGCTCCGACCCCGGTGAGGCCGAGGAGCACGTCCCGGCGGTCGAGGCGGCGAAGCACCAGGTCGTCGTCATCGCCGGTGCCGGCACCACGTGACGTGGCTTCGCACTTGCATAACAGGCGGCTGCGGCCCTGTTTGCCGGCCCCGGCCACGGGCTTTCTCGGAGGAAGGCATGCAGAGGCGGCCGCCGTGGAGGGCAAGACGATGAAGCTAGAGCTCGCCATGCCGCGGACACGAATGGAGAACCGTGGCGGAGGAACTTTCCATAAAAAAGGAGTTCAAGATCGAAAATGTCACGTGTACAAAGTAGACATATGCCTACCAGTGTGCAACCAACAAGGGCATGAGACAAGACGTACGCCGGTAACGTCGACGTCGGACGTATCTCTCGTGCCTTTTGAAGATCGGCGAATGGTTGCAATGCACGTGTGCGGATCATTTTGCTGCAAGCTAGGACATGCTATTTCCTGCGAAGGAAGAGACGTCCACGCTCGACGACCAGCACGCCAACTAGTTGCTCGCACCAAATTAACGGTCCAAGCAGTAGTAACCGCGTTCCACGGTCCATACGACAATATGTACGTACGTGTGTGGCCATTGGCCATCGACACGCACCTTCCTACGCCGTGCACTCCTACAAATATCGACGGTGAGCTGCGTCGCAGTCGTGTGTACTAGTATTATCAGTATGAACGACGACGCGCGCTTCAGTTTTCCAATAATATATACTCCCTCTGTTCTTAAATACAAGTCTTTTTAGAGATTTCAATACGAAACTATATACAGATGTATATAGATATATTTTAGAATACTGATTCATTTATTTTGCTTTGTATATAGGCTACATTAAAATATGTTGGGGAACGTTGCAGAAAATTAAAATTTTTCTTACGGTTTCACCAAGATCCATCTATGAGTTCATCTAAGCAACGAGTCAAGGGAGAGAGTTTGCATCTACATACCACTTGTAGATCGCGTGCGGAAGCTTGCAAGGTGATGATGTAGTCGTACTCGACGTGATTCGAATCACCGATGACCAAGTGCTGAACGGACAGCACCTCCGCGTTCAACACACGTACGGGACGGGAGACGTCTCCTCCTTCTTGATCCAGCAAGGGGGAAGGAGAGGTTGAGGAAGACAGCTCCACCGGCAGCACGACGGCGTGGTGATGGTGGAGAGGCAGTACTCCGACAGGGCTTCGCCAAGCACACAACGGAGGAGGAGAGGTGTTGGGGAGGGGAGGGCTGCGCCTTGGAGGGTGGTACGGCTGCCCTCCCCTCACCCCTCTATTTATAGGGGGAAGGGAGAAGGGGGCCGGCCCCCTAGAACCCATCTAGGGGGGTGCGGCGGCCAAGGGGAGAGGGGGAGAGGGTGGCTTGCCCCCCAAGCCAAGGGGGCGCCCCCTCTAGGGTTCCCCCCTCAACCCTAGGCGCAAGGGCCCAAGGGAGGGGGTGCGCCCAGCCCACCAGGGGTTGGCTCCCTGCCCCACGCAGCCCATGTGGCCCCCCGGGAGGGGTGGCCCCTCCCGGTGGACCCCCGGAACCCTTCCGGTGGCCCCGGTACAATACCGGTATGACCCCGAAACTTCCCGGTGTCCGTTTGACAACTTCCCATATATAAATCTTTACCTCCGGACCCTTCCGGAGCTCCTCGTGACATCCAGGATCCCATCCGGGACTCCGAACAACATTCGGTAGTCACATACTAGTCTTCCTAATAACCCTAGCGTCACCGAACCTTAAGTGTGTAGACCCTACGGGTTCGGGAGACATGCAGACATGACCGAGACGCTCTCAGATCAATAACCAACAGCGGGATCTGGATACCCATGATGGCTCCCACATGCTCCTCGATGTTGTCATCGGATGAACCACGATGTCGAGGATTCGATCAAACCCTGTATACAATTCCCTTTGTCAATCGGTACGTTACTTGCCCGAGACTCGATCGTCGGTATCCCAATACCTTGTTCAGTCTCGTTACCGGCAAGTCACTTTACTCGTACCGTAATGCATGATCCTGTGTCCAACACCTTGGTCACATTGAGCTCATTATGATGATGCATTACCGAGTGGGCCCAGAGATACCTCTCCGTCATACGGAGTGACAAATCCCAGTCTCGATCCGTGTCAACCCAACAGATACTTTCGGAGATACCTGTAATGCACCTTTATAGTCACCCAGTTACGTTGTGACGTTTGATACACCCAAGGCACTCTTACAGTATCCGGGAGTTACACGATCTCATGGTCGAAGGAAGAGATACTTGACACTGGCAAAGCTCTAGCAAAACGAACTACACGATCTTTTATGCTATGCTTAGGATTGGGTCTTGTCCATCACATCATTCTCCTAATGATGTGATCCCGTTATCAACGACATCCAATGTCCATAGTCAGGAAACCATGACTATCTGTTGATCACAACAAGCTGGTCAACTAGAGGCTCACCAGGGACATATTGTGGTCTAAGTATTCACACGTGTATTACGATTTCCGGATAATACAGTTATAGCATGAATAAAAGACATTTATCATGAACATTGAAATATAATAATACTTTTATTATTGCCTCTAGGGCATATTTCCAACAGTCTCCCACTTGCACTAGAGTCACCAATCTAGTTACATTGTGATGAATCGAACACCCATAGAGTTCTGGTGTTGATCATGTTTTGCACGCGAGAGAGGTTTAGTCAGCGGATCTGCGACATTCAGATCCGTGTGCACTTTGCAAATCTCTATGTCTCCATCTTGAACATTTTCACGGATGGAGTTGAAACGACGTTTGATGTGCCTGGTCTTCTTGTGAAACCTGGGCTCCTTGGCGAGGGCAATAGCTCCAGTATTGTCACAGAAGAGTTTGATCGGCCCCGATGCATTGGGTATGACTCCTAGGTCGGTGATGAACTCCTTCACCCAAATCGCTTCATGCGCTGCCTCCGAGGCTGCCATGTACTCCGCTTCACACGTAGATCCCGCCACGACGCTCTGCTTGCAGCTGCACCAGCTTACTGCTCCACCATTCAACATATACACGTATCCGGTTTGTGACTTAGAGTCATCCGGATCTGAGTCGAAGCTAGCGTCGACGTAACCCTTTACGACAAGCTCTTCGTCTCCTCCATAAACAAGAAACATGTCCTTCGTCCTTTTCAGGTACTTCAGGATATTCTTGACCGCTGTCCAGTGTTCCTTGCCGGGATTACTTTGGTATCTTGCTACCAAACTTACGGCAAGGTTTACATCGGGTCTGGTACACAACATGACATACATAATAGATCCTATGGCTGAAGCATAGGGGATGACACTCATCTCTTCTTTATCTTTTGCCGTGGTCGGTGACTGAGCCGAGCTCAATCTCACACCTTATAACATAGGCAAGAACCCCTTCTTGGACTGATCCATTTTGAACCTCTTCAAAATCTTATCAAGGTATGTGCTTTGTGAAAGACCTATGAGGCGTCTCGATCTATCTCTATAGATCTTGATGCCTAATATATAAGCAGCTTCTCCAAGGTCCTTCATTAAAAAACACTTATTCAAGTAGGCCTTAATGCTGTCCAGAAATTCTATATTATTTCCCATCAAGAGTATGTCATCTACATATAATATGAGAAATGCTACAGAGCTCCCACTCACTTTCTTGTAAACGCAGGCTTCTCCATAAGTCTGCATAAACCCAAACGCTTTGATCATCTCATCAAAGCGAATGTTCCAACTCCGAGATGCTTGCACCAGTCCATAAATGGATCGCTGGAGCTTGCATACTTTGTTAGCGTTCCGAGGATCGACAAAACCCTCCGGCTGCATCATATACAGTTCTTCCTTAAGATGCCCGTTAAGGAATGCCGTTTTGACGTCCATTTGCCATATCTCATAATCATAGTATGCGGCAATTGCTAACATGATTCGGACGGACTTCAGCTTCGCTACGGGAGAGAATGTCTCGTCGTAGTCAATCCCTTGAACCTGTCGATAACCCTTAGCGACAAGTCGAGCTTTATAGATGGTGACATTACCATCCGCGTCTGTCTTCTTCTTAAAGATCCATTTGTTTTCTATCGCTCGCCGATCATCGGGCAAGTCTGTCAAAGTCCATACTTTGTTTTCATACATGGATTCTATCTCGGATTTCATGGCTTCAAGCCATTTGTTGGAATCCGGGCCCGCCATCGCTTCTTCATAGTTCGAAGGTTCATTGTTGTCTAACAACATGATTTCCAGGACAGGGTTGCCGTACCACTCTGGTGCGGAACGTGTCCTAGTGGACCTACGAAGTTCAGCAGTAACTTGATCCGAAGTACCTTGATCATCATCATTGTTTTCCTCTTCAGTTGGTGTGGGCATCACAGGAACGGTTTCCTGCGCTGCGCCACTTTCCCGCTCAAGAGGTAGTACTTCATCGAGTTCTACTTTCCTCCCACTTACTTCTTTCGAGAGAAACTCTTTTTCCAGAAAGCATCCGTTCTTGGCAACAAAGATCTTGCCTTCGGATCTTAAGTAGAAGGTATACCCGACAGTTTCCTTAGGGTATCCTATGAATACGCATTTTTCCGACTTGGGTTCGAGCTTTTTAGGTTGAAGTTTCTTGACATAAGCATCGCATCCCCAAACTTTTAGAAACGACAGCTTAGGTTTCTTTCCAAACCATAATTCATACGGTGTCGTCTCAACGGATTTAGACGGTGCCCTATTTAAAGTGAATGTAGCTGTCTCTAGAGCGTATCCCCAAAATGATAGCGGTAAATCGGTAAGAGACATCATAGACCGCACCATATCCAATAGGGTGCGATTACGACGTTCGGACACACCGTTTCGCTGAGGTGTTCCAGGCGGCGTGAGTTGTGAAACGATTCCACATTTCCTTAAGTGTGTACCAAATTCGTGACTTAAGTATTCTCCTCCACGATCTGATCGTAAGAATTTTATCTTTCGGTCATGTTGATTCTCTACCTCATTCTGAAATTCCTTGAACTTTTCAAAGGTCTCAGACTTGTGTTTCATTAAGTAGACATACCCATATCTACTCAAGTCATCAGTGAGAGTGAGAACATAACGATATCCTCCGCGAGCCTCAACGCTCATTGGACCACACACATCGGTATGTATGATTTCCAACAAGTTGGTTGCTCGCTCCATTGTTCCGGAGAACGGAGTCTTGGTCATTTTGCCCAAAAGGCATGGTTCGCACGTGTCAAACGATTCATAATCAAGAGACTCTAAAAGTCCATCGGCATGGAGCTTCTTCATGCGCTTGACACCAATGTGACCAAGGCGGCAGTGCCACAAGTATGTGGGACTATCGTTATCAACATTAAATCTTTTGGCATCTACACTATGAACATGTGTAATATTACGCTCGAGATTCATTAAGAATAAACCATTGACCATCGGAGCATGACCATAAAACATATCTCTCATATAAATCGAACAACCATTATTCTCAGACTTAAATGAGTAGCCATCTCGTATTAAACGAGATCCAGATACAATGTTCATGCTCAAACTTGGCACTAAATAACAATTATTAAGGTTCAAAACTAATCCCGTAGGTAAATGTAGAGGCAGCGTGCCGACGGCGATCACATCGACTCTGGAACCATTCCCGACGCGCATAGTCACCTCGTCCTTCGCCAGTCTCCGTTTATTCCGCAGCTCCTGCTGTGAGTTACAAATATGAGCAACGGCACCGGTATCAAATACCCAGGAGTTACTACGAGTACTGGTAAGGTACACATCAATCACATGTATATCAAATATACCTTTGGTGTTGCCGGACTTCTTATCCGCTAGGTATTTGGGGCAGTTCCGCTTCCAGTGACCCTTCCCCTTGCAATAAAAGCACTCAGTCTCAAGCTTGGGTCCATTCTTTGACTTCTTCCCGGTAACTGGCTTACCAGGCGCGGCAACCTCCTTGCCGTCCTTCTTGAAGTTCTTCTTACCCTTGCCCTTCTTGAACTTAGTGGTCTTATTGACCATCAACACTTGATGTTCTTTCTTGATTTCAGCCTCTGCTGACTTCAGCATCGAGAACACTTCAGGAATGGTCTTTTCCATCCCCTGCATGTTGTAGTTCATCACAAAGCTCTTGTAGCTTGGTGGGAGCGACTGGAGGATTCTGTCAATGACCGCCTCATCTGGGAGGTTAATGTTCAGCTGGGTCATACGGTTGTGCAACCCAGACATCTTCAGGATGTGCTCACTGACAGAACTGTTTTCCTCCATCTTACAACTGTAGAACTTGTCGGAGACATCATATCTCTCGACCCGGGCATGAGCTTGAAAAACTAGTTTCAGCTCTTCGAACATCTCATATGCTCCGTGGTGCTCAAAACGCTTTGGAGCCCCGGTTCTAAGCTGTAAAGCATGCCGCACTGAACGAGGGAGTAATCATCAGCACGAGACTGCCAAGCATTCATAATGTCTTGGTTCTCTGGGACGGGAGCGTCACCTAGCGGTCCTTCTAGGACATATTGTTTCCTGGCAGCTATGAGGATGACCCTCAGGTTCCGGACCCAGTCCGTATAGTTGCTGCCATCATCTTTCAGCTTGGTTTTCTCTAGGAACGCGTTGAAGTTCATGTTGACATTAGCGTTGGCCATTGATCTACAAGACATATTTGCAAAGGTTTTAGACTAAGTTCATGATAATAAAGTTCTAATCAAATTATGAACTCCCACTTAGATTAGACATCCCTCTAGTCATCTAAGTGTCACACGATCCGAGTCGACTAGCCCGTGTCCGATCATCACGTGAGACGGACTAGTCATCGTCGGTGAACATTCTCATGTTGATCGTATCTTCCATACGACTCGTGTTCGACCTTTCGGTCTCCGTGTTCCGAGGCCATGTCTGCACATGCTAGGCTCGTCAAGTTAACCCTAAGTGTTTTCGCTGTGTAAAACTGTCTTACACCCGTTGTATGTGAACGTAAGAATCCATCACACCCGATCATCACGTGGTGCTTAGAAGCGACGAACTGTAGCAACGGTGCACAGTTAGGAGCGAACACTTCTTGAAATTTTTGTAAGGGATCATCTTATTTACTACCGTCATCCTAAGTAAACAAGATGCATAAACATAATAAACATCACATGCAATTATATAGTTGTGACATGATATGGCCAATATCATATAGCTCCATTGATCTTCATCTTCGGGGCTCCATGATCATCTTGTCACAGGCTTGACACCATGATCTCCATCATCATGATCTCCATCATCGTGTCTTCATGAAGTTGTCACGCCAACGACTACTTCTATTTCTATGACTAACGTTTAGCAATAAAGTAAAGTAGTTTACATGGCGTTATTCAATGACACGCAGGTCATACAAAAAATAAAGACAACTCCTATGGCTCCTGCCGGTTGTCATACTCATCGACATGCAAGTCGTGAATCCTATTACAAAGAACATGATCTCATACATCACAATTCATCATTCATCACAACTTCTGGCCATATCACATCACATGATCAATCGCTGCAAAAACAAGTTAGACGTCCTCTAATTATTGTTGCATCTTTTACGTGGCTGCAATTGGGTTCTAGCAAGAACGTTTTCTTACCTACGAATCACCACAACGTGATTTTGTCAACTTCTATTTACCCTTCATAAGGGCCCTGTTCATCGATTCCGCTCCAACTAAAGTGGGAGAGACAGACACCCGCCAGCCACTTTATGCAACTAGTGCATGTCAGTCGGTGGAACCGGTCTCACGTAAGCGTACGTGTAAGGTTGGTCCGGGCCGCTTCATCCCACAATACCGCTGAGCAAGAAAAGACTAGTAGAGGCAAGTAAGATGACAAAATCCACGCCCACAACAAATTGTGTTCTACTCGTGCAAAGAGAACTACGCATAGACCTAGCTCATGATGCCACTGTTGGGGAACGTTGCAGAAAATTAAAATTTTTCCTACGGTTTCACCAAGATCCATCTATGAGTTCATCTAAGCAACGAGTCAAGGGAGAGAGTTTGCATCTACATACCACTTGTAGACCGCGTGCGGAAGCTTGCAAGGTGATGATGTAGTCGTACTCGACGTGATTCGAATCACCGATGACCAAGTGCTGAACGGACAGCACCTCCGCGTTCAACACACGTACGGGACGGGAGACGTCTCCTCCTTCTTGATCCAGCAAGGGGGAAGGAGAGGTTGAGGAAGACAGCTCCACCGGCAGCACGACGGCGTGGTGATGGTGGAGAGGCAGTACTCCGACAGGGCTTCGCCAAGCACACAACGGAGGAGGAGAGGTGTTGGGGAGGGGAGGGCTGCACCTTGGAGGGTGGTACGGCTGCCCTCCCCTCACCCCTCTATTTATAGGGGGAAGGGAGAAGGGGGCCGGCCCCCTAGAACCCATCTAGGGGGTGGGG
>NC_057810.1:41442850-41455692 GCF_018294505.1 Triticum aestivum
GGGGGGGTGCGGCGGCCTAGGGGAGAGGGGAGAGGGTGGCTTGCCCCCCAAGCCAAGGGGGGCGCCCCCTCTAGGGTTTCCCCTCAACCCTAGGCGCATGGGCCCAAGGGAGGGGGGTGCGGCCAGCCCACCAGGGGCTGGCTCCCTGCCCCACGCAGCCCATGTGGCCCCCCGGGAGGGGTGGCCCCTCCCGGTGGACCCCCGGAACCCTTCCGGTGGCCCCGGTACAATACCGGTATGACCCCGAAACTTCCCGGTGTCCGTTTGACAACTTCCCATATATAAATCTTTACCTCCGGACCCTTCCGGATCTCCTCGTGACGTCCAGGATACCATCCGGGACTCCGAACAACATTCGGTAGTCACATACTAGTCTTCCTAATAACCCTAGCGTCACCGAACCTTAAGTGTGTAGACCCTACGGGTTCGGGAGACATGCAGACATGACCGAGACGCTCTCAGTCAATAACCAACAACGGGATCTGGATACCCATGATGGCTCCCACATGCTCCTCGATGTATTCATCGGATGAACCACGATGTCGAGGATTCGATCAAACCCTGTATGCAATTCCCTTTGTCAATCGATACGTTACTTGCCCGAGACTCGATCGTCGGTATCCCAATACCTTGTTCAGTCTCGTTACCGGCAAGTCACTTTACTCGTACCGTAATGCATGATCCTGTGTCCAACACCTTGGTCACATTGAGCTCATTATGATGATGCATTACCGAGTGGGCCCAGAGATACCTCTCCGTCATACGGAGTGACAAATCCCAGTCTCGATCCGTGTCAACCCAACAGATACTTTCGAAGATACCTGTAATGCACCTTTATAGTCACCCAGTTACGTTGTGATGTTTGATACACCCAAGGCACTCTTACGGTATCCGGGAGTTACATGATCTCATGGTCGAAGGAAGAGATACTTGACACTGGCAAAGCTCTAGCAAAACGAATTACACGATCTTTTATGCTATGCTTAGGATTGGGTCTTGTCCATCACCTCATTCTCCTAATGATGTGATCCCGTTATCAACGACATCCAATGTCCATAGTCAGGAAACCATGACTATCTGTTGATCACAACAAGCTGGTCAACTAGAGGCTCACCAGGGACATATTGTGGTCTAAGTATTCACACGTGTATTACGATTTCAAGATAATACAGTTATAGCATGAATAAAAGACATTTATCATGAACATTGAAATATAATAATACTTTTATTATTGCCTCTAGGGCATATTTCCAACAGATCGCTAAAAGGACTTGTATATTTGGGGACGGAGGGAGTACAAAGTTGCGGTCAAAACATATTGGTAGCAATGCATGCATGCATGGATACGTTTGGTCGTCCATTTGGAGTATTCTGTTTTGAGTTGGAACAGTATTACGCCACACATGCATTCAGAGGAGTGCATGCATTGATGCTTTTGAGTTTGGTTGCCCTTCAAACCTCGGCATTGCGGTGTGTGTTTACTGAATCTATTCTGGATACACCCTTAGCTCTACTGCCAAAAAGGAAAAAAAAAAGATTTTGCAGTGAAGACCATATGTTACACAGATCTATGTAAAATAATTTCTGTATGGAGAAATATTTACGGACTGTGCTAACGACCAGTCGACTGGTTGTTAGCGACAGATCCGCACGACCGTAACCCAGCTTCCTCTCGCGACCCGCACGCTCGATTCCACCGATTTTTCTTCTTCTCTCGAAAACCGTATACGCCAATAGTAAATCGTCAGCGGTTTTTCTGGTTTTTTGGCTACATACATAATATGAAAAGAAAATAAAAGTGCTGGAAAGGGGACTTGAACCCAGGTCTATTCATTAGAGTTTGAGCCCAATAACCAACTCAGCCACCCTTAGTTGTTGTCTATCGAATATAAACAAGGTTATTTTAACCTTTCTTTTTTCTGTCATATCAGCGATAATAATTGTTTTTGCTTGGTAACTTTGGCATGACCAGTGTGATAACTATGACTTGAGCAACATGATAACTATACTATAATAAGCCTGATAACTATAATATGAGAAGGTTAATGACCATACGATGAGAAGCACGATAACTTTAGCATGGGGTTGTGGTAACTTCACACTGGGGTATGTTTCGACAACAAAAAGTTACCGGGACATGTTTCAGTAACGTTTTTCACATGGGTAAAGAGTTATCAAATGTCTTGTATGTAAGTTATCAGTTGTCTGGTGCGTAAATTACCATGCTGTTTGCACTAGGTTATCAGGGCATATTTCTAGAACTTTTCGCCCAAGGATCATGCACCACAGATCTGATAACTCACGCACCGTTGTAAAGAACATGATATTTTATACGCACGAACCTGATAACTCACGCACAAACACCGTGATAACACACGCACAACAAATATTTTCGCCCAAGTAAAAAGTTACTGTGGTGTTTGTACATAAGTTATCAGCGTTGTGGGCACACAAAAGTTACCGGAGTTGCATTTTAAACAACCTTTTTTCCACAAATTAAAGTTATCAGGGTGTTTGTACCTAAGTTATCAGGTTTGTTGGCGTATATTACCATGCTATTTATACAGAATTTAGAACAGATGTGTCTTCAACATTTTTTTCCCCGGATAAAAATTACCGTGGTGTTTGGACCTAAGTTATCAGGTAAGTTATCTGGTCTATGGTGCGCATATTTCCATGCTATTTATATTGAAGTCATCAAGTTGTGTATTTAACCAATATTTTCTGTCGGGTCAAAAATACCGTGAGTATTACGTATCACTGAAGATGCCGGAGTATATTTAAGCAACTTTTTCCTGGGTCAAAGTTAACATAATATTTGTTCATCAAGTTATGAGATCTATATCTCGCCAAAAACAAGTCGTTCGTGGGTCGGACCACTAGCACGCTATAACAATGTTTATACAAAAGTTATCACGGTGTTTGTATATAAGTGATCAAGTTTGTTATTCGTGAGTTACCATGCTAATTACACATAAATTATCGTCAAACAACACTCCCCCACTGGAACAAACTTATCATGTATACGGTACTTATATTATCATGCTATTTTCACACGAGTTGTTAGGGTGTCTTTCAAAAATTGTTTTTCACCTGATCGAGGTTTCCACAATATTTGTACATAAGTTATCAAAGTTGTGGTGAATAAATTATCATGTTAAGACCATGAACTCAGCTCACATCTATGTACAAAAAAGTACAAGAGTCTAGTCTTCTATATTAAATCATGAGCTCAATTCACATCTCTAATATATTTTTGATAAAAATGTATGTTTTGTATAATTTTTGGTAAAATGTTTGTAAGAAAAAAGAAACGACAGCAGAATAACACTCGAACAAATCTGTAGTAAAAGAGTCTGTCTCAACATGAAGGTATGAAAAATATCTAACATGAATCAAATCACAACATAGAGTTTGTTTAGGTGGTTGCTGGTAGGTTTCTAATAATGCTGGATTTGTTAGATCCCAGGTTCAACTCCCCTTGCCCTCCTATTTTTTTTACCGAAATTAAAAATAAGAGGTGCGAGAATTCTGGATCGGGAGCGGGCGGGAGCGGGAGCGATCGTAAAACCGATCGAAGGAAAAAAAGAGACGAGAGCGATCGTACGTGCCTATTGCTAACCACCAGTCGACTGGTGGTTAGATTTCTCGAATATTTATTCGGGTCCTATGAAGATGAGTCGTGCAGAAATCAGCCTCTACATTTATATTCAGCCGCGAGTTTCATGCCATCTGGGTCAATTTTCTCTCCCAGGTCAGTAGTAAAATTATCTCACTGCTACCCCCACTGTCATATGATCCATCTACTGGTCTAATTGGATCTAGACTACTTCGCACACATGGATGCACTATGACATGTCGTGTCGGATGAAGGAGCGTGGTCTCACCCGTTCGACGTCTCCACGGCGCCATTCCACGTCCCGGGGGGCACCACCGTGGGCGTGCCGTCCATGATGACAGGCTGGTCACAGTACATCGCGCTCTACCCGGGCTTCGGGGCACTCAAGCTGCCCTACAAGAACGACGTGCTGAGGCAAGCTGATGCATTCTACATGCTGATTCTTCTCCCGGACAGCGGTACTCTCAGCCTCGCTGATCTCTACGACAATGCGGTATCGACGCCGGAGTTCATCAGGAAGCACACGCCGGTGGAGGAGGTTCCAGTCGGGCGGTTCATGGTGCCCAAGTTCAAGTTCACGTTCGGGTTCGAGGCGTCGTCGGACATGCAGAAGCTTGGTGTCACCAGGGCTTTCTCAGGCGGTGACTTCTCAAGCATGGTGAGCGGCGGAGATGGGCATGGGCGGGTCTCCATCTCCCGGGTGTACCATAAGGCCGCCATCGAGGTGGACGAGCAAGGCACCGTGGCCGCTGCTGCCACGATCGTGCTCTTGGATGGTACCGCGCTTGAGGAAAGGGAGCCACCGCATTTGGTGGATTTTGTGGCGGATTGGCCCTTCTTATTTGCCGTGGTTGAGGAGAGGACGGGAGCCGTGTTGTTCCTTGGTCATGTGGTCAATCCTCTCGCGGGCTAACTGAATACATAATGATTCTGTAATATGTGTAATCCTTTGGTTGTGGAATGGATAATTGAACATGTGGAACCAGCTAACTAATATTTACTCCGTTTGTTCGGAAATAATTTGTGTGGTTTTAGTTCAAATTTGAACGGAGCAGAGAAGGAGTAGTTAAATGGTTTGTTTGGTTCAGCCTTCTGAACCGGATTCATGTCCAGGAACTCAGAAACCCAACCAAAGAAGCAAATCATGTGCAGTTCAGAAAACTCCTAATTATGCCCTGGCATTGATCTTAAGCAAGCAAACCCTTTTTTTAGTAGAAGGATCACCTCCGTCTGCTAAGTACTTCTAATTTTGCTCTGGCATTAATCTGGGACATGATTTTCTTCAAAGGATTAGTTTACAGATGCAGGAAACTGTTGAAAGCTAGCTGAACTTAGTCTTCCATAGAGCATTTGGGTAACACAGATGTCGTCTGCGGTGTAAAATAGTTTCTGTGTGGAGAAATATTTATTCAGGTCCTATATATGAAGAAGATGAGTCCTACATCATATATAGTTTCAGATGTGTGGTTAAGAAGAGAGAACAATTTCAAAAATGGAACAGGTTTAAGAAGAATTTTGTAGTCTGTCAGACAACCTCCAGGGCACCATGTATAGGCATCAGCCAATTAAAGTGGGTGCTTATAGAGATCATGAATGGAAGCCTCAGACTTCCTTTTGCAGCCAAGCGAACATGGGGTTGCGCACCGCGGCGTACGTCCACGGTGACCGGGACGAGAGCACCTCTGCATCCCCAAGAGGGTTTGCTGATTACTGATGGACTGTTGTACTTTGTACTATTGGATCCTCGTGTACTACTTATTCTACAAAGGCAATGCTGGAGAGATTTGTTCCACTTGCTTCTGCCTGAGCAGGCCAATCGAGTGATATCTGTACATATCGATGGCGAACTCACCTGGAGAGGTATATCAGGTTCTGCCTGGCAGTCACCTCTGTTTCAGTTGTCATTTTGCAAAGCCCTCCTACTTACGCCCTGGCATTAGTCTGGGACTTGATCTTTTGGATAATAGTTCAAACTCTTAAGCAAACAAGCAAGCAAGCAATAATCTTCTTTTATGAACATCTTCACACGCTGGAGCATCTTCAAAGGATTACTGCTGGTGCATCTCGGTCCAGTGGTCAGATTGCATCAACCAGACTGAAGTGCTTGCCTTCTTATTGGTAAGGGAAATGTTTGCAGCCGGCGGACCGGCCCAGTTTTCGGCCGGCCGCGTGCGCTGCGTTGGATCCAACCGGTCCTGTGGCGGTGGAAGCACCTTGTAGGGTCAAACCTTATCTCTTCACAGGTGAACCTCCATCATTCATTTGCCCCGGTCGTTTCTTCCCACATCGTCTTCGGCCCACACTCTCGTTTTCTCCCATAAAGCACCCGCGAGACAGATTCCTCTCAGCTGTCGTGCACCGACCACCAAGTCGCCATGCTGATGGCCGCTGTCCAACCCTCGGCTGGGCCACTGATTTGCTACAGCCAGAGCCATGGCTGCTGGAACCAGCCGCACCATCGTGCTACATGCGTCGAGCAGCAATGGCGGCGCTGCAACCGCAGCCCTCGCGTTCCTTAACCCGGCTGCGGCGATGTTGTATCCTCGGCCGCCGCACAGACCGACGCCCTCGACGGCTGCATGCAGGGGGGCTGCAACGTCAAGCATCGGTACGCGACCGATGACGTGATGCTCGAACCACCGCATACAGTGTCGAGCATTGACAAAAGAAGCTTCAAGCCTAGATTGAAAAAGTTCAAACCGTTAATAGGGGAAGCTTCCACCAGCACTGTCAAACTGAAAAAGTTGCAACCATTACAAAAAAAGCTTCAACCTTATATGAAAAAAGCTTCAACCGGAAGATGTACAAAGTTTCAACCGGTCGACGAAAAAAGTTGCAAACATTCACAAAATAAGCTTCGAACGTACTTGAAAAAAGCATCAACCAATAGGGGGGAAAGCTTCTACATGTGGAAAAAGCTTCAACCGGCGTGAGAAAAGGTTCAACCCGTGTGATAAAAAGCTTCAACCACGGGCGCCGAGATGTGAGTGGTACCTTGAAAGATGTGGCTGGGCAGCACGACAGTGCTGCCAGTCTACGACGGGCCTGCTACGATGACAACGGATAGGTGCGCAGCGACAGAGGCATTAGGCGTGCTTCTAGACGGCGGCATTTTGCTAAAATGGCCACAACGTCCTGTGGAACCGACGGCACGAGTGCTGCGACAGCGACCACCGGCGACGAGGGCGGCGGCCGGCGGCTACGAGGGTATCGGCTGGAGGCAACGTGGACGGCCGGTGAGCTGGCTGGCGTATGGGAGATCATGGGGTGCTCGGGATGAATAGGCGCCATGGCTTTTTTTTTTACTAGTGAAGCAGTTGGGGAAGAAGGTATCATGGGGTTGTTATGGAGAGCGAATCGCCTTTTTGTGTTGGTTGTTTTTCTTTCTTGGCCCGTCCCATTGACTCATAATGAGTTGTTTCCTTTTCCCGGTCCTCTCATATCTTCTTCCCCGTGTGAGGAGCGCACCCAAGTCTTCTTCAACCTTCGTCTTCACAATCGCTCGCTGAACTCCGACATGGATGGGGAAAGGAGTTGCAACCGCAGCTCGGCGAAGCTGCATTCGTTTGTTGGCGGTGCTATGACCGTGGCGACCATGGCCATGACCAAACTGTCATGGCACTGCGAGCTCGAGGGGTGGCGGGGTGACGCATGCTACAACCGTAGCGGTTGTGTGCTAGAACTAGCATCTTGGCGTGCTAGAACCAGTGACATTTTTTGCTACATCCACTCGTGGCGGAGCTACGACCTGCGACGGTGGAGACGACGATTTGCTGCAACCGTCATCTGATTTTGCTACCACCGACAAGGAAATTTGCTACATCCATTCATGGCGGAGATGCGACCCGGGGGCCGGGGCGGTGACAACGATTTTTGCTGCAACCGTCGTTGTTTTTGGCTATGACTGTCGTGGTTCTAAGCCTGACAGTAGAATGGGGGGTAGGTATGGAGAGGCAAGATCCTAGCTATGGAGTAGTTGTACACACGAGTGTTTAGCGAGTTCAGGCCCTTCTCGGAGGAAGTAACAGCCCTACGTCTCGGAGCCCGGAGGCGGTCGACTGGTTTCTGTGTATATGAGTTACAGGGGTGCGAACCCTTCTACCAGTGGAGGGGGGTGGCTTATATAGAGGATGCCAAGACCCCAGCCAGCCCACGTAGCAGAGGGTTAAAGTACATTAAGGTCTGGCGTTACTGGTAACGCCCTACATAAAGTGCCATCATGACCATTAAGACTACTTAATTACAGACCGTTTGGATGCAGAGTAGATCCTGAACTTCTGATGGTCGAGTGAGTCTTCATGGTCGAGTGTCTTCTAGCCGGTCGAGTGGAGCCTCTCTTGGTCGACTGGAAGGTAGCTTCGTCTAAGGATGTCCTTGGGCATGGTATCCTGGATAGGTCCATGACCCTACCCTAGGTACATAACATCATCATTAGCCTCCGAATGGATCGAGGTTTGAGTGAGGAAGGAGTTGATGATTTTCTCCGACTCATTTTCTGCGCTTTGATTGTGTCGTATCTTGGATCGGCGATCTTCCTTTCGACGTTGGCGTCAACTTTTACTTCAGTCGCCTTGATCCATTCTTATCTTCTGTCGAGTGAACTTTTGAACTTTGGTGAACTTCCGAGCGACGGATCGCGGGAAAGATATCGTCTGACAGATTGATCTGCTGTTAGCGGATTTTGCGGGATCTGAAATTTGGGAAGCGCGCGAAGCGGGGCGGTCCGCGGCAGTCGGACAGGATAAGGCGTGGATGCCTCGATTTCCGTGCCGCCTTTTTCGCCACGTGTCGTGCGTGCGCAACTGTTTCGGGATGTGACAGGACCGCTCGGACCCACTCGTCAGCCACTCGGAAGCGCCCTTATATAAAGTGCCGGGGGAGGGTTTTTTGAATAGTGCCTCCCCATTCTCCTCTCTTCCCTCTCTGCCTCCGCCCACTGCGCCTGCTCCCGCGTCCGCCTATCCACCCCTCGAGCGCTTCGCCGGCAATAATGGTGAAGGAGAAGACGGCGGCCCTAGAGCGCGCGAAGAAGGCGACGATGACGGGGCAAGCGAAGGGGAGACCGTCCAGTCGGGGCGGATCTTCGTCGAGGTCCCGCCTGCCGAAGGGTTGGGTCCAAGGGGATTGGATCCACTCGACCATCACTGAGAAAGACCTCAACGACCTGGCCAATGAGGGACCGATCCCCCACGGGTCAGCGAGGCTCCCGGGGTCTGAGTGTCAACCGCAGCCGCAGGAGGGTGAGTGCGTTCTGTTAGCCACTCACGTAGATCGTGGTTTTTCTCTGCCGCCGAGTGTTTTCTTCCGAGGGTTTCTGAATTTCTTTGGGGCGCAACTCCATCATTTCAATCCCAATTACATCGCCTATCTTGCTGCCTTTGTGTCTATGTGCGAGAACTTCCTGGGTTGTCGACCGCACTGGGGTCTCTTTAAGCACATATTCACCTGTCGCTCGCAGACAGTGAAAAAGGCGAGTCCGGACAATGAGAGGACCAAGGTCATTCAGATGTGTGGAGGTCTTGGGATTCAGTTGAGGAACAAGAGCACTTTCCCCACCATGACCCTTCCTGAGTCGGTCAGAGGGTGGCAGTCGACTTGGTTCTACTGCCAAGACGAGTCGACGCCGGGGCAGTCGACCGGTCTCCCTCCGTTCTCCATGGACCGAGTGGACAAACCGTCTTCTCTGAAGGTTCTTCCTGAGGAGAAAGCCGAGGTAAAAATGTTGATGGAGCGCGTGGTCCAACTCGTTCGGGACGGAGTGACGGGCATGGATCTTCTGGAAGTCTTCCTTAGGCGGTGCATCCAACCGCTTCAGTACCGAGGCCACCCAATGTGGTTGTACTGCGGTACCGAAGACACCACTCGGGTCCATCCAGAAGCAGTCGATGATGCCACGCTGGAGAGGTGGGTGGCCGCCATCACAGGGAACAAGGACAACCCTCGAGGGGCTAGGAGGATCCCGCCACTCGACTGTACTTATACGCCGGACACGGTATGACCACTTATCTCCGATTGTGATCTTGCTTTATCCATTCTGCTTTGCCGCGAATTGGTCGATTGATCTTTGTTTTGCTTTGTTATCTGACAGGCCACCACTGAGTTATACTCGATGCCCAATGGAGCGCAGACGCCGACTGAGGAGGAGGAAGGAAGCGGGGGCGAAAGCCCGGAGGAGTGGGATTCGGATGCTGACGACAACGACGAGGGCGACGACTCTGGTGAGGAGGAAGATGAGGAGGAGGAGGAGGAAGTTGTACCTCCCCTCTCGGAGAGACGCTCGAAGCTTGCCCATGATCCCGCGACTGAGCGCGGTAAGGGGGTGGCGATCGCTACCCAGTCGACCAAGCGCCCTCGGACGGCTTCTACGGCGCCGACTGAGAAGGCTCCGAAGCAATCTCGAGTGCCACCGTCGAAACCTGCGAAGGTCTTGCCGAAGATGAAGATGGTGATCCCCACAATCTCAGGGTAATGGTAGTTTTGAGTTTTCCCCGTTTCATGAACTTGTTCTTGGTCGACTCATGGGCCAATCGATTGACTTTTGGAACTGCAGCGCTGCTACTTCCGACACTTCGACGAGGACCGAAGACCACGAGATGGAGGATGCTGCAACCTCGAAACCTGGTATGACTCTTGTGATGCCGTTCTTAGTCGACCGACTCATTGTCTCTAATTTTGATTCTTTCTGCAGTTTCATCTAACATCGTTATTGACCTTCCTGACGACGACGACGAAGAACCACCACGTCCGAGGAGAAGCAAGAAAACGTTTGCTGGCAAGGCGACTCAGGATGTGCCGGCACCCGAGACATTGGTCGCGGAGGGAGACAATGTCGCTTGACCCACCATAACTTTCACGGTGCCGTTGACGAGTGCCCGTCCTTCGTCGTCGAGTGCTGCTCAACCCTCGCTCTTCTCCACCTACCCCGTTCCAGAAGACCAAGCTAGTGCTGCTAGAGAAGCAATACGCCAAGCGGGGGTCATGATGGAGCAAGTGAAGGCAATACGAGAAGCTAGCCAGGCAGCCTATGACGCCAGTTCGGCTCTTCACAGTAATGTTCAGGTCAGTCGGTCACTGCCTGTTCTGTTAGGATATGATATCTGCAAACTCTTCTTTCTGCAATTCTTAGAGTTTGTCCTACACCCACTGGGTGTGTCGACTGAAATTCCGGATGAGTGGGGGCACGCTGAGTGCACCCACTGGGTGTAGTCCCCAAGGCTATGGTCGACTGCTGGCAGTCGACCATAGGCTTTATGTCTTAAGTTTTTTTACTCGACTAGGTCGAATAGATTCATAGACCAGTGGGGGCACGCCGAGTGCACCCACTGGGTGTAGTCCCCGAGACTGTGGTCGACTGCGGGCAGTTGACTATAGTCTGAAGAACATCTCCCGTTTTTTTTGTTGGTCGACTGGTCGACTCTAACTGATGAAACTAGTGGGGGCACGCTGAGTGCACCCACTGGGTGTAGTCCCCGAGACTATGGTCGAATGTTTGCATTCGGCCGTAGTCTTAGAAACGCTATGATTTTTCCTTACTCACTCGGAAGTGAATTGTCTTTGACATCTGTCGATTGGTTCTTCGTAGAAATCCTGTGACCTCGTGGCTCGTTATACTGAGTTGGAGAACAAACACATTCAGCTTGAGCTCGATATAAAACTGGCCCAAGAGAACTTGACGAAGGCGAAGGAGGAAGCTAAAGGTATGCTTGGTGAGGCCTTTGACGATTGCCTTTGCCTCTCACGTGCTTCCCAATCTAATCTTCACTGTAACTTTGCAGACAAAGTGAGGGATGCCCTGAAGAAACAAGAGCTTGACTTGGCTGAGATGCAAAAAACTGCTTTAGAGAAGGCCAGGCTTGCGGATGAGAAGCTGGCTTCAGTGACCAAGCTTGAAGAAGAAAATGCCAATCTGAAAGCTGCTCTTGATGCTGCCAACCAGGAGGTCAGTCGACTGAAAAGTGACAAGACCACCCTGAATGACAAGGCCAGTGAGTTGAAGAGAAAGAAGAACGATCTAGAGGCTTATCTGGGTGGACTCGCCAAGAAGTTGTTCCTCATGCTTGAAGGTAATCCTTTGTATCAAACAAATTTTTTTTAATTGTAACCTCCGACTGTTTGTCTTGACTCGGTGGTTGTGCTTGCAGAATTTTGTCAGAACTTTGAAGAGGAGACTGGTCGACTGGAAGTGAACCTGGACCCCATCAACTCTCCTGTGAGAGATGAAGTCGCCATGAACGTGCTCCGACTTGAATCTCGTGTTGCTACCATCATCGATTATCTCGCAAGGCTGAAGGTCGCAACTTCCCGCATCAACACAACACTCCGGCCAAGAGAGACACTCCAGAACGACCTCGAGTCTCTGATGACTCGACTGAACGAGGTCCCAAGTCGAGTGCAGGAGTGGAAGAAGTCTTCGGCCAGGTGCGGCGCGGATGTTGCTCCGTCTCTGGTCCGCGTTCACTGCAAGGATGCACGAGAGGACAAGCTGGTGGCTCTTAGGGTGGCCAACACCAAGAAGCAAGATTTCAGATCTTTCATGGAGACCTTCATCGCCGCTGCCAGTCGAATTGCAGATGGAATTGATCTGGACGAGTTTGTGGCACCTTCCAGCCCTCCACAGGAGGGGTAAAAAACTTCTGAGCTTGATACTTTAAATTTGCCTCGGTATGCCGAGTGAGTTTTGTAACCGACAAACCTTAACAGGCCTAGCGCCTAAGCACTTTTGGTTCTGTTAGGTGTTATCCGAACTTGGATTCGTCGCTGAATATGTTTGCATTTGGTTTGAGGCGTCTTTTGCAGGTTAAAGCGAAGCGCTTATTGCCATCGACTTGTCCCCCAATTCACTTAGGCGAGCACTGGGCTGCGGCTAAGTCCCCGAGTGAGAGGTTTGCCCTACACTCGGTAGGATTTTTGGATACTTAGGCAAGCGTTAGGCTGCAGCTAAGCCTCCGAGTGGGAGGTCTACTCTCCACTCGGTAGGATTTCAGACACTTAGGCGAGCACTGGGCTGCAGCTAAGCCCCCGAGTGGGAGGTCTGCTCTCCACTCGATAGGATTTCAGACACTTAGGCGAGCACTGGGCTGCAGCTAAGCCCCCGAGTGGGAGGTCTGCTCTCCACTCGGTAGGATTTCAGATACTTAGGCGAGCACTGGGCTGCAGCTAAGCCCCCGAGTGGGAGGTCTGCTCTCCACTCGGTAGGATTTCAGATACTTAGGCGAGCACTGGG
>NC_057810.1:41455915-41477043 GCF_018294505.1 Triticum aestivum
TAATTGGTGGCGCAGCTCGGAAGGAGAGGGTAGCAGTTGACCTGCACCTCGTCCTCCTTGCAGAACGCATGTTGTACGTGCGGCGTAGCTCGGGAGGAGAGGGTAGCAGTCGACCTGCACCTCGTCCTCCTCGCGAAGCGCACGTTGTATTTATACTTAGGCGAGTTCTTGGACTACAGCTAAGCCCCCGAGTGGGAGGTCTGCTCTCCACTCGGTAGGATTTCAGATACTTAGGCGAGCACTGGGCTGCAGCTAAGCCCCCGAGTGGGAGGTCCGCTCTCCACTCGGTAGGATTTTTGAATTGGTGCCGCAGCTCGGAAGGAGAGGGTAGCAGTCGACCTGCACCTCGTCCTCCTTGCAGAACGCATGTTGTACGTGCGGCGTAGCTCGGGAGGAGAGGGTAGCAGTCGACCTGCACCTCGTCCTCCTCGCGAAGCGCACGTTGTATTTGTACTTAGGCGAGTTCTTGGACTGCAGCTAAGCCTCCGAGTGGAAGGCTGGCTTACCACTCGGTAGGATTCTATTTATCTTAGGCGAGTACCTGGACTGCAGCTAAGCCTCCGAGTGGAAGGCTGGCTTACCACTCGGTAGGATTTTATTTATCTTAGGTGAGTTCTTGGACTGCAGCTAAGCCTCCGAGTGGAAGGCTGGCTTACCACTCGGTTGGATTTTATTTATCTTAGGCGAGTTCTTGGACTGCAGCTAAGCCTCCGAGTGGAAGGCTGGCTTACCACTCGGTAGGATTTTATTTATCTTAGGCGAGTACTTGGACTGCAAGCCTCCGAGTGGAAGGCTGGCTTACCACTCGGTAGGATTTTATTTATCTTAGGCGAAACGGATTTCGCAGCTAAGCCTTCGTGTGGGAGACTGGCTCACCACTCGGTTAGGATTTTTTTTACAGACTTGGGCGAATCAGATTCGCAACCAAGCCACCCACTGGGGGATTATTTTAAGAGGACAAAAGAAATAATGATTACAGGGAAGATTATAAAGCTTTCGTCTTTAATAAACAAACTACAGAAGTACTTTTATTACAACTCGTCTGAGTGAATACTTAGGTGTAAAAGGGGCGGAGAAGTTCCGCGTTCCATGCTCGGGGCTCGTCGATCTGATGCTCGACATTGTAAAGACGGTATGCTCCATTGTGGAGAACCTTGGTGACTATGAAAGGACCTTCCCAAGAAGGAGCAAGCTTGTGTGGTTTCTGCTGATCCACTCGGAGAACTAAATCTCCTTCCTGGAAGGCTTGACTCTTCACGTTTTTGGTGTGGAAGTGACGCAAGTCCTGTTGGTAAATGGTCGATCTGATCAGAGCCATCTCCCTCTCTTCCTCTAAAAGGTCGACTACATCCTGCCGCGCTTGTTCTGCTTCTGCTTCAGTGTAGAGCTCGACTCGGGGAGCATTGTGGAGAAGGTCACTCGGCAAGACTGCTTCAGCCCCGTAGACCAAAAAGAATGGAGTTCTCCCAGTCGACCGGTTGGGCGTGGTCCTTAACCCCCAAAGCACTGAGGGAAGTTCCTCGACCCATGCACCAGCTGCATGCTTAAGATCGCGCATCAAACAGGGTTTCAACCCTTTGAGGATCAAACCGTTGGCTCGTTCTGCTTGTCCATTCGACTGTGGGTGAGCGACTGAAGCGTAGTCGACTCGCGTGCCCTGAGATGTGCAAAAAGCTCTGAACTCTTCAGAGTCGAAGTTTGACCCGTTGTCAGTGATGATGCTGTGCGGGACCCCATATCTGAATATCAATTCTCTGATGAAGCTGACAGCAGTACCACGTCAAGGTTCTTGATGGGTTTAGCTTCGATCCACTTGGTGAACGTGTCGACTGCTACCAGCACATGGGTAAAGCCGCTTCTGCCTATTCTCAAAGGGACGACCATATCCAAACCCCACACTGCAAAGGGTCAGACGAGTGGTATAGTCTTCAAAGCTGACGCGGGCTTGTGTGACATATTGGAATAAAATCGGCATCCCTCGCACTTGTCGACTATCTCCTTTGCCATTTCATTCGCTCTTGGCCAATAAAACCCGGCTCGGTATGCTTTGGCCACGATGGTCCGAGAGGACGCATGATGGCCACAAGTTCCCGAGTGGATGTCATCAAAGATTATTCGACCTTCCTCTGGCGTTATGCATTTCTGACCAACTCCAGTCGCGCTTTCTCTGTACAACTGTCCCTTTATCACAGTAAAGGCTTTAGATCGGCGGACGATCTATCGAGCCTCTTCTTCGTCCTCCAGGAGCTCTTTCCTCAAGATATACGCGATATATGGTACTGTCCAATCTGGAGTGATCACTAGAACTTCCATGATCAGGTCGACCACTGCTGGGACTTCAACCTCAGTCGGGTCCGTGACACTCTTAGGCTGCGGGGCTTCATCGGTAAAAGGATCTTCTACGACTGACGGAGTGTGGATATGCTCCAAAAACACATCACTAGGGATGGCTTCTCTCTTGGATCCTATCTTCGCCAGGTCGTCAGCTGCTTGATTTTTCAGTCGGGGTATGTGGTGGAGCTCTAACCCTTCGAACTTCTTTTCGAGCTTCCTCACTGCATTGCAGTATCCAGTAATGGCTGGGCTTCTAACATCCCACTCCTTCATCACTTGATTGACCACCAAATCTTAATCGCCATAGACCATAAGGCGACGGACGCCGAGTGAAATGGCCATGCGTAATCCATACAAGAGTGCTTCATATTCTGCTTCATTGTTGGAGGAATCAAAGTGGATCTGGAACACATATCTGAGCTTGTCTCCTCGGGGGGAAACCAAAACAACCCCAGCACCAGAACCATTTAACATCTTAGAGCCATCAAAGAACATGGTCCAATACTCCGAGTGGACTTGAGTCGGCTGTTCTTGCTCAATCCACTTGGCAAGGAAATCTGCTATAGCCTGGGACTTAATGGCTTTCTTTGCCTCTAATTTGATATCAAGGGGAAGGAGTTCAATCGGCCGTTTAGCCACTCGACCAGTTGCATCTCTGTTGTGCAGAATTTCTGACAATGGTGCGTCGCTGACGACTGTAATGTCATGATCAGAGAAATAATGAGAAACCTTCTTCATGGTCATGTAGATCCCATATACGAGCTTCTGATAATGAGGATATCTTTGCTTCGATGGGGTTAAAACTTCAGAGAGGTAATACACTGGGCGCTGAACTTTGAAGGCTTTCCCTTCTTCTTCCCGCTCGACCGTAAGTACTGTACTGACGACTTGTCCTGTGGCTGCAATATAAAGCAACAGAGACTCTTTGCTGATTGGAGTAGCAAGCACCGGCTGGGTGGAGAGCAGAGTTTTTAACTCGGCAAACGCTGCATCAGCTTCTGGAGTCCACTCGAACTTGTCTGCCTTCTTCATCAGTCGGTAAAGGGGCAATGCCTTTTCACCGAGGTGAGAGATGAATCGACTTAACGCGGCCAAGCATCCAGTAAGCTTCTGGACGTCGTGCACACGCACGGGGCGTTTCATTCGGAGTATGGTGCCAACTTTTTCTGGGTTAGCATCGATTCCTCGTTCGGAAACGAGAAAACCGAGTAAGTTTCCTCCAGGTACTCCGAATGTGCACTTTGAAGGATTGAGCTTGATATCATACCTCCGAGATTGGCAAATGTTTCAGCTAAGTCAGTCAACAGGTCGGAACCCTTTCACGACTTGACCATGATATCATCCATGTATGCTTCCACATTCCGACTGATTTGAGTGAGTAAACACTTTTGAATCATTCTCATGAACGTGGCCCCGGCATTCTTGAGGCCGAATGGCATGGTGATATAGCAGAAGTACCCGAATGGAGTGATGAAAGCTGTTTTGATTTCGTCGGGCCCATACAGACGGATCTGATGATACCCGGAATAAGCGTCTAGAAAAGACAATCTCTCGCACCCCACGGTCGAGTCGACAATTTGGTCGACACGGGGGAGAGGAAAATGATCTTTCGGGCATGCCCGATTGATATGTTTGAAATCAATGCACATACGAAGTGAATTGTCCTTTTTGGGAACCATGACGACATTGGTGAGCCACTCGGAGTGGTATATCTCTCGGATGAACTCTGCTGCAAGGAGTCGAGCCACCTCCTCGCCAATGGCTTTTTTCTTCTGAACGGCGGACCGTCCAAGATGTTCCTTAACAGGTTTTGCCTTTGAATCGACTCTAAGGCGATGCTCAGCCAGCCCCCTGGGAACACCCGGCATGTCAGCTGGCTTCCATGCGAAGATGTCCCAGTTCTCATGGAGGAACTGGATGAGCGCTTCTTCCTATTTAGAGTCGAGTGTTGTGGAAATATGGGTCGGAGTTGCATTGGGATCAGTCGGGTGGATATGAACTGGCTTTGTCTCACCGGACGACTGAAATGCTGACTCTGTGGCGGGCTTCTTGGCCCGCAGTAGATCACTCGGATCTGCATTCTTCTTGTAACCCTCTAACTCTATCACTGTTATCTGGTCATCCGCAATCTTTGAGCCTTTCTGGAAACACTCTTCTGCTTTCTTCCGGTTGCCAGTGATGGTGATCACGCCTTTGGGGCCAGGCATCTTTAACTTGAGGTACACGTAACATGGTCGAGCCATGAAGCGGGCGTAGGCTGGTCTTCCCAAGATAGCGTGGTAGGCGCTCCGGAAATCCACGACTTCAAATGTCAGCTTCTCTTTGCGGAAATGCTTCGAGTCGCCGAACACCACATCCAGAGCTATTTGGCCGAGTGACTCAGCCTTCTTTCCTAGAATGACTCCGTGAAAACTCATGTTGCTGGAACTGAGCCTGGGCATCGGAATGCCCATTCCCTTGAGCGTCTGTGCATACAGTATATTCAACCCGCTGCCGCCATCCATCAATACCTTCGTCAGTCGAGTTCCTTCGATGACCGGGTCGACCACCAGCGCTTGCCTCCCAGGGGTGGCAATATGAGTAGGATGGTCAGACTGGTCGAAAGTAATGGGAGTTTGCGACCATCTCAGATAGTTTGGTGTCGCCGGGGCGACCATATTGACCTCACGGTTGATCACTTTCAGTCGACTTTTGCTCTCTACATCAGCAAAAATCATCAGAGCGGAGTTGACATGAGGGTACTCTCCATCACCGTCCTCCTTGTCCCCAGCCTTGTCCGACTCCTTCTCTTTATCTTTCGGCTGTTTCCCTTGAAACTGCTGGATTAAGAGCCGGCACTGGCGAGTGGTATGCTTCGGGTAGATGAAGTTACCCTCTTCGTCTTTCTTCGTGTGGATATGACACGGTAGATCCATCACATCATTACCTTCCTTATCTTTTACCTTCTTGGGGTTCCAAGATCCTTTGGGATTCCCTTTGAATTTGCCCTGAGTCACGGCCAGAGCCTCTCCAGGAGCTGCTGGCTCGGCCTTCCGCTTTTGCTTCCGACTGGAGTTTCCTTTATCCGACTGACTCGGCTTGTACTTGCCGCTCCAGAGTCGGTCCTCTTCTTCGCCGTTGGCGTACTTGGTGGCTATTTCCATCATCCGACTCAGGGTCATATCTCCAGTTCGACCAAACTTCAGGCTCAACTCTCTGTTCTTGACGCCATCCTTGAAGGCGCAAACCGCTTGATGGTCTGACACATTCTCTACAGTATGATGCAAAGTGATCCACCTCTGGATGTAATCCCTCAGTGTTTCACTCGACTTTTGTACACAAACTTGTAGCTGAGTCAATCCGGCAGGTCGCTTGCAAGTTCCCTCAAACGTCCTGACGAACACTCGAGAAAGATCTTCCCAGGTGTAAATGCTATCTTCGCCAGGTCGTCAGCTGCTTGATTTTTCAATCGGGGTATGTGGTGGAGCTCTAACCCTTCGAACTTCTTTTCGAGCTTCCTCACTGCATTGCAGTATCCAGTCATGGCTGGGCTTCTAACATCCCACTCCTTCATCACTTGATTGACCACCAAATCTGAATCGCCATAGACCATAAGGCGACGGACGCCGAGTGAAATGGCCATGCGTAATCCATACAAGAGTGCTTCATATTCTGCTTCATTGTTGGAGGAATCAAAGTGGATCTGGAACACATATCTGAGCTTGTCTCCTCGGGGGGAAACCAAAACAACCCCAGCACCAGAACCATTTAACATCTTAGAGCCATCAAAGAACATGGTCCAATACTCCGAGTGGACTTGAGTCGGCTGTTGTTGCTCAATCCACTCGGCAAGGAAATCTGCTATAGCCTGGGACTTAATGGCTTTCTTTGCCTCGAATTTGATATCAAGGGGAAGGAGTTCAATCGCCCGTTTAGCCACTCGACCAGTTGCATCTCTGTTGTGCAGAATTTCTGACAATGGTGCGTCGCTGACGACTGTAATGTCATGATCAGAGAAATAATGAGAAACCTTCTTCATGGTCATGTAGATCCCATATACGAGCTTCTGATAATGAGGATATCTTTTCTTCGATGGGGTTAAAACTTCAGAGAGGTAATACACTGGGCGCTGAACTTTGAAGGCTTTCCCTTCTTCTTCCCGCTCGACCGTAAGTACTGTACTGACGACTTGTCCTGTGGCTGCAATATAAAGCAACACAGACTCTTTGCTGATTGGAGTAGCAAGCACCGGCTGGGTGGAGAGCAGAGTTTTTAACTCGGCAAACGCTGCATCAGCTTCTGGAGTCCACTCGAACTTGTCTGCCTTCTTCATCAGTCGGTAAAGGGGCAACGCCTTTTCACCGAGGTGAGAGATGAATCGACTTAACGCGGCCAAGCATCCAGTAAGCTTCTGGACGTCGTGCACACGCACGGGGCGTTTCATTCGGAGTATGGTGCCAACTTTTTCTGGGTTAGCATCGATTCCTCGTTCGGAAACGAGAAAACCGAGTAACTTTCCGCCAGGTACTCCGAATGTGCACTTTGAAGGATTGAGCTTGGTATCATACCTCCGAGATTGGCAAATGTTTCAGCTAAGTCAGTCAACAGGTCGGAACCCTTTCACGACTTGACCATGATATCATCCATGTATGCTTCCACATTCCGACTGATTTGAGTGAGTAAACACTTTTGAATCATTCTCATGAACGTGGCCCCGGCATTCTTGAGGCCGAATGGCATGGTGATATAGCAGAAGTACCCGAATGGAGTGATGAAAGCTGTTTTGATTTCGTCGGGCCCATACAGACGGATCTGATGATACCCGGAATAAGCGTCTAGAAAAGACAATCTCTCGCACCCCACGGTCGAGTCGACAATTTGGTCGACACGGGGGAGAGGAAAATGATCTTTCGGGCAGGCCCGATTGATATGTTTGAAATCAATGCACATACGAAGTGAATTGTCCTTTTTGGGAACCATGACGACATTGGTGAGCCACTCGGAGTGGTATATCTCTCGGATGAACTCTGCTGCAAGGAGTCGAGCCACCTCCTCGCCAATGGCTTTTTTCTTCTGAACGGCGGACCGTCCAAGATGTTCCTTAACAGGTTTTGCCTTTGAATCGACTCTAAGGCGATGCTCAGCCAGCCCCCTGGGAACACCCGGCATGTCAGCTGGCTTCCATGCGAAGATGTCCCAGTTCTCATGGAGGAACTGGATGAGCGCTTCTTCCTATTTAGAGTCGAGTGTTGTGGAAATATGGGTCGGAGCTGCATTGGGATCAGTCGGGTGGATATGAACTGGCTTTGTCTCACCGGACGACTGAAATGCTGACTCTGTGTCGGGCTTCTTGGCCCGTAGTAGATCACTCGGATCTGCATTCTTCTTGTAACCCTCTAACTCTATCACTGTTATCTGGTCATCCGCAATCTTTGAGCCTTTCTGGAAACACTCTTCTGCTTTCTTCCGGTTGCCAGTGATGGTGATCACGCCTTTGGGGCCAGGCATCTTTAACTTGAGGTACACGTAACATGGTCGAGCCATGAAGCGGGCGTAGGCTGGTCTTCCCAAGATAGCGTGGTAGGCGCTCCGGAAATCCACGACTTCAAATGTCAGCTTCTCTTTGCGGAAATGCTTCGAGTCGCCGAACACCACATCCAGAGCTATTTGGCCGAGTGACTCAGCCTTCTTTCCTAGGATGACTCCGTGAAAACTCATGTTGCTGGAACTGAGCCTGGGCCTCGGAATGCCCATTCCCTTGAGCGTCTGGGCATACAGTATATTCAACCCGCTGCCGCCATCCATCAATACCTTCGTCAGTCGAGTGCCTTCGATGACCGGGTCGACCACCAGCGCTTGCCTCCCAGGGGTGGCAATATGAGTAGGATGGTCAGACTGGTCGAAAGTAATGGGAGTTTGCGACCATCTCAGATAGTTTGGTGTCGCCGGGGCGACCATATTGACCTCACGGTTGATCACTTTCAGTCGACTTTTGCTCTCTACATCAGCAAAAATCATCAGAGCGGAGTTGACATGAGGGTACTCTCCATCACCGTCCTCCTTGTCCTCAGCCTTGTCCGACTCCTTCTCTTTATCTTTCGGCTGTTTCCCTTGAAACTGCTGGATTAAGAGCCGGCACTGGCGAGTGGTATGCTTCGGGTAGATGAAGTTACCCTCTTCGTCTTTCTTCGTGTGGATATGACACGGTAGATCCATCACATCATTACCTTCCTTATCTTTTACCTTCTTGGGGTTCCAAGATCCTTTGGGATTCCCTTTGAATTTGCCCTGAGTCACGGCCAGAGCCTCTCCAGGAGCTGCTGGCTCGGCCTTCCGCTTTTGCTTCCGACTGGAGTTTCCTTTATCCGACTGACTCGGCTTGTACTTGCCGCTCCAGAGTCGGTCCTCTTCTTCGCCGTTGGCGTACTTGGTGGCTATTTCCATCATCCGACTCAGGGTCATATCTCCAGTTCGACCAAACTTCAGGCTCAACTCTCTGTTCTTGACGCCATCCTTGAAGGCGCAAACCGCTTGATGGTCTGACACATTCTCTACAGTATGATGCAAAGTGATCCACCTCTGGATGTAATCCCTCAGTGTTTCACTCGACTTTTGTACACAAACTTGTAGCTCAGTCAATCCGGCAGGTCGCTTGCAAGTTCCCTCAAACGTCCTGACGAACACTCGAGAAAGATCTTCCCAGGTGTAAATGCTATCTTCGCCAGGTCGTCAGCTGCTTGATTTTTCAATCGGGGTATGTGGTGGAGCTCTAACCCTTCGAACTTCTTTTCGAGCTTCCTCACTGCATTGCAGTATCCAGTCATGGCTGGGCTTCTAACATCCCACTCCTTCATCACTTGATTGACCACCAAATCTGAATCGCCATAGACCATAAGGCGACGGACGCCGAGTGAAATGGCCATGCGTAATCCATACAAGAGTGCTTCATATTCTGCTTCATTGTTGGAGGAATCAAAGTGGATCTGGAACACATATCTGAGCTTGTCTCCTCGGGGGGAAACCAAAACAACCCCAGCACCAGAACCATTTAACATCTTAGAGCCATCAAAGAACATGGTCCAATACTCCGAGTGGACTTGAGTCGGCTGTTGTTGCTCAATCCACTCGGCAAGGAAATCTGCTATAGCCTGGGACTTAATGGCTTTCTTTTCCTCGAATTTGATATCAAGGGGAAGGAGTTCAATCGCCCGTTTAGCCACTCGACCAGTTGCATCTCTGTTGTGCAGAATTTCTGACAATGGTGCGTCGCTGACGACTGTAATGTCATGATCAGAGAAATAATGAGAAACCTTCTTCATGGTCATGTAGATCCCATATACGAGCTTCTGATAATGAGGATATCTTTGCTTCGATGGGGTTAAAACTTCAGAGAGATAATACACTGGGCGCTGAACTTTGAAGGCTTTCCCTTCTTCTTCCCGCTCGACCGTAAGTACTGTACTGACGACTTGTCCTGTGGCTGCAATATAAAGCAACAGAGACTCTTTGCTGATTGGAGCAGCAAGCACCGGCTGGGTGGAGAGCAGAGTTTTTAATTCGGCAAACGCTGCATCAGCTTCTAGAGTCCACTCGAACTTGTCTGCCTTCTTCATCAGTCGGTAAATGGGCAACACCTTTTCACCGAGGTGAGAGATGAATCGACTTAACGCGGCCAAGCATCCAGTAAGCTTCTGGACGTCGTGCACACGCACGGGGCGTTTCATTCGGAGTATGGTGCCAACTTTTTCTGGGTTAGCATCGATTCCTCGTTCGGAAACGAGAAAACCGAGTAACTTTCCGCCAGGTGCTCCGAATGTGCACTTTGAAGGATTGAGCTTGATATCATACCTCCGAGATTGGCAAATGTTTCAGCTAAGTCAGTCAACAGGTCGGAACCCTTTCACGACTTGACCATGATATCATCCATGTATGCTTCCACATTCCGACTGATTTGAGTGAGTAAACACTTTTGAATCATTCTCATGAACGTGGCCCCGGCATTCTTGAGGCCGAATGGCATGGTGATATAGCAGAAGTACCCGAATGGAGTGATGAAAGCTGTTTTGATTTCGTCGGGCCCATACAGACGGATCTGATGATACCCGGAATAAGCGTCTAGAAAAGACAATCTCTCGCACCCCACGGTCGAGTCGACAATTTGGTCGATGCGGGGGAGAGGAAAATGATCTTTCGGGCAGGACCGATTGATATGTTTGAAATCAATGCACATACGAAGTGAATTGTCCTTTTTGGGAACCATGACGACATTGGCGAGCCACTCGGAGTGGTATATCTCTCGGATGAACTCTGCTGCAAGGAGTCGAGCCACCTCCTCGCCAATGGCTTTTTTCTTCTGAACGGCGGACCGTCGAAGATGTTCCTTAACAGGTTTTGCCTTTGAATCGACTCTAAGGCGATGCTCAGCCAGCCCCCTGGGAACACCCGACATGTCAGCTGGCTTCCATGCGAAGATGTCCCAGTTCTCATGGAGGAACTGGATGAGCGCTTCTTCCTATTTAGAGTCGAGTGTTGTGGAAATATGGGTCGGAGCTGCATTGGGATCAGTCGGGTGGATATGAACTGGCTTTGTCTCACCGGACGACTGAAATGCTGACTCTGTGGCGGGCTTCTTGGCCCGCAGTAGATCACTCGGATCTGCATTCTTCTTGTAACCCTCTAACTCTATCACTGTTATCTGGTCATCCGCAATCTTTGAGCCTTTCTGGAAACACTCTTATGCTTTCTTCCGGTTGCCAGTGATGGTGATCACGCCTTTGGGGCCAGGCATCTTTAACTTGAGGTACACGTAACATGGTCGAGCCATGAAGCGGGCATAGGCTGGTCTTCCCAAGATAGCGTGGTAGGCGCTCCAGAAATCCACGACTTCAAATGTCAGTTTCTCTTTGCGGAAATGCTTCGAGTCGCCGAACACCACATCCAGAGCTATTTGGCCGAGTGACTCAGCCTTCTTTCCTGGGATGACTCCGTGAAAACTCATGTTGCTGGAACTGAGCCTGGGCCTCGGAATGCCCATTCCCTTGAGCGTCTGTGCATACAATATATTCAACCCGCTGCCGCCATCCATCAATACCTTCGTCAGTCGAGTGCCTTCGATGACCGGGTCGACCACCAACGCTTGCCTCCTAGGGGTGGCAATATGATTAGGATGGTCAGACTGGTCGAAAGTAATGGGAGTTTGCGACCATCTCAGATAGTTTGGTGTCGCCGGGGCGACCATATTGACCTCACGGTTGATCACTTTCAGTCGACTTTTGCTCTCTACATCAGCAAAAATCATCAGAGTGGAGTTGACATGAGGGTACTCTCCATCACCGTCCTCCTTGTCCTCAGCCTTGTCCGACTCCTTCTCTTTATCTTTTGGCTGTTTCCCTTGAAACTGCTGGATTAAGAGCCGGCACTGGCGAGTGGTATGCTTCGGGTAGATGAAGTGACCCTCTTCGTCTTTCTTCGTGTGGATATGACACGGTAGATCCATCACATCATTACCTTCCTTATCTTTTACCTTCTTGGGGTTCCAAGATCCTTTGGGATTCCCTTTGAATTTGCCCTGAGTCACGGCCAGAGCCTCTCCAGGAGCTGCTGGCTCGGCCTTCCGCTTTTGCTTCCGACTGGAGTTTCCTTTATCCGACTGACTCGGCTTGTACTTGCCGCTCCAGAGTCGGTCCTCTTCTTCGCCGTTGGCGTACTTGGTGGCTATTTCCATCATCCAACTCAGGGTCATATCTCCAGTTCGACCAAACTTCAGGCTCAACTCTCTGTTCTTGACGCCATCCTTGAAGGCGCAAACCGCTTGATGGTCTGACACATTCTCTACAGTATGATGCAAAGTGATCCACCTCTGGATGTAATCCCTCAGTGCTTCACTCGACTTTTGTACACAAACTTGTAGCTCAGTCAATCCGGCAGGTCGCTTGCAAGTTCCCTCAAACGTCCTGACAAACACTCGAGAAAGATCTTCCCAGGTGTAAATGCTATCTTCGCCAGGTCGTCAGCTGCTTGATTTTTCAGTCAGGGTATGTGGTGGATCTCTAACCCTTCGAACTTCTTTTCGAGCTTCCTCACTGCATTGCAGTATCCAGTCATGGCTGGGCTTCTAACATCCCACTTCTTCATCACTTGATTGACCACCAAATCTGAATCGCCATAGACCATAAGGCGACGGACGCCGAGTGAAATGGCCATGCGTAATCCATACAAGAGTGCTTCATATTCTGCTTCATTGTTGGAGGAATCAAAGTGGATCTGGAACACATATCTGAGCTTGTCTCCTCGGGGGGAAACCAAAACAACCCCAGCACCAGAACCATTTAACATCTTAGAGCCATCAAAGAACATGGTCCAATACTCCGAGTGGACTTGAGTCGGCTGTTGTTGCTCAATCCACTCGGCAAGGAAATCTGCTATAGCCTGGGACTTAATGGCTTTCTTTGCCTCGAATTTGATATCAAGGGGAAGGAGTTCAATCGCCCGTTTAGCCACTCGACCAGTTGCATCTCTGTTGTGCAGAATTTCTGACAATGGTGCGTCGCTGACGACTGTAATGTCATGATCAGAGAAATAATGAGAAACCTTCTTCATGGTCATGTAGATCCCATATACGAGCTTCTGATAATGAGGATATCTTTGCTTCGATGGGGTTAAAAATTCAGAGAGATAATACACTGGGCGCTGAACTTTGAAGGCTTTCCCTTCTTCTTCCCGCTCGACCGTAAGTACTGTACTGACGACTTGTCCTGTGGCTGCAATATAAAGCAACAGAGATTCTTTGCTGATTGGAGCAGCAAGCACCGGCTGGGTGGAGAGCAGAGTTTTTAACTCGGCAAACGCTGCATCAGCTTCTGGAGTCCACTCGAACTTGTCTGCCTTCTTCATCAGTCGGTAAAGGGGCAACGCCTTTTCACCGAGGTGAGAGATGAATCGACTTAACGCGGCCAAGCATCCAGTAAGCTTCTGGACGTCGTGCACACGCACGGGGCGTTTCATTCGGAGTATGGTGCCAACTTTTTCTGGGTGAGCATCGATTCCTCGTTCGGAAACGAGAAAACCGAGTAACTTTCCGCCAGGTACTCCGAATGTGCACTTTGAAGGATTGAGCTTGATATCATACCTCCGAGATTGGCAAATGTTTCAGCTAAGTCAGTCAACAGGTTGGAACCCTTTCACGACTTGACCATGATATCATCCATGTATGCTTCCACATTCCGACTGATTTGAGTGAGTAAACAGTTTTGAATCATTCTCATGAACGTGGCCCCGGCATTCTTGAGGCCGAATGGCATGGTGATATAGCAGAAGTACCCGAATGGAGTGATGAAAGCTGTTTTGATTTCGTCGGGCCCATACAGACGGATCTGATGATACCCGGAATAAGCGTCTAGAAAAGACAATCTCTCGCACCCCACGGTCGAGTCGACAATTTGGTCGACACGGGGGAGAGGAAAATGATCTTTCGGGCAGGCCCGATTGATATGTTTGAAATCAATGCACATACGAAGTGAATTGTCTTTTTTGGGAACCATGACGACATTGGCGAGCCACTCGGAGTGGTATATCTCTCGGATGAACTCTGCTTCAAGGAGTCGAGCCACCTCCTCGCCAATGGCTTTTTTCTTCTGAACGGCGGACCGTCCAAGATATTCCTTAACATGTTTTGCCTTTGAATCGACTCTAAGGCGATGCTCAGCCAGCCCCCTGGGAACACCCGACATGTCAGCTGGCTTCCATGCGAAGATGTCCCAGTTCTCATGGAGGAACTGGATGAGCGCTTCTTCCTATTTAGAGTCGAGTGTTGTGGAAATATGGGTCGGAGCTGCATTGGGATCAGTCGGGTGGATATGAACTGGCTTTGTCTCACCGGACGACTGAAATGCTGACTCTGTGGCGGGCTTCTTGGCCCGCAGTAGATCACTCGGATCTGCATTCTTCTTGTAACCCTCTAACTCTATCACTGTTATCTGGTCATCCACAATCTTTGAGCCTTTCTGGAAACACTCTTCTGCTTTCTTCCGGTTGCTAGTGATGGTGATCACGCCTTTGGGGCCAGGCATCTTTAACTTGAGGTACACGTAACATGGTCGAGCCATGAAGCGGGCATAGGCTGGTCTTCCTAAGATAGCGTGGTAGGCGCTCCAGAAATCCACGACTTCAAATGTTAGTTTCTCTTTGCGTAAATGCTTCGAGTCGCCGAACACCACATCCAGAGCTATTTGGCCGAGTGACTCAGCCTTCTTTCCTGGGATGACTCCGTGAAAACTCATGTTGCTGGAACTGAGCCTGGACATCGGAATGCCCATTCCCTTGAGCGTCTGTGCATACAATATATTCAACCCGCTGCCGCCGTCCATCAATACCTTCGTCAGTCGAGTGCCTTCGATGACCGGGTCGACCACCAGCGCTTGCCTCCCAGGGGTGGCAATATGATTAGGATGGTCAGACTGGTCGAAAGTAATGGGAGTTTGCGACCATCTCAGATAGTTTGGTGTCGCCGGGGCGACCATATTGACCTCACGCTTGATCACTTTCAGTCGACTTTTGCTCTCTACATCAGCAAAAATCATCAGAGTGGAGTTGACATGAGGGTACTCTCCATCACCGTCCTCCTTGTCCTCAGCTTTGTCCGACTCCTTCTCTTTATCTTTCGGCTGTTTCCCTTGAAACTGCTGGATTAAGAGCCGGCACTGGCGAGTGGTATGCTTCGGGTAGATGAAGTTACCCTCTTCGTCTTTCTTCGTGTGGATATGACACGGTAGATCCATCACATCATTACCTTCCTTATCTTTTACCTTCTTTGGGTTCCAAGATCCTTTGGGATTCCCTTTGAATTTGCCCTGAGTCACGGCCAGAGCCTCTCCAGGAGCTGCTGGCTCGGCCTTCCGCTTTTGCTTCCGACTGGAGTTTCCTTTATCCGACTGACTCGGCTTGTACTTGCCGCTCCAGAGTCGGTCCTCTTCTTCGCCGTTGGCGTACTTGGTGGCTATTTCCATCATCCAACTCAGGGTCATATCTCCAGTTCGACCAAACTTCAGGCTCAACTCTCTGTTCTTGACGCCATCCTTGAAGGCGCAAACCGCTTGATGGTCTGACACATTCTCTACAGTATGATGCAAAGTGATCCACCTCTGGATGTAATCCCTCAGTGCTTCACTCGACTTTTGTACACAAACTTGTAGCTCAGTCAATCCGGCAGGTCGCTTGCAAGTTCCCTCAAACGTCCTGACAAACACTCGAGAAAGATCTTCCCAGGTGTAAATGCTATCTTCGCCAGGTCGTCAGCTGCTTGATTTTTCAGTCAGGGTATGTGGTGGATCTCTAACCCTTCGAACTTCTTTTCGAGCTTCCTCACTGCATTGCAGTATCCAGTCATGGCTGGGCTTCTAACATCCCACTCCTTCATCACTTGATTGACCACCAAATCTGAATCGCCATAGACCATAATGCGACGGACGCCGAGTGAAATGGCCATGCGTAATCCATACAAGAGTGCTTCATATTCTGCTTCATTGTTGGAGGAATCAAAGTGGATCTGGAACACATATCTGAGCTTGTCTCCTCGGGGGGAAACCAAAACAACCCCAGCACCAGAACCATTTAACATCTTAGAGCCATCAAAGAACATGGTCCAATACTCCGAGTGGACTTGAGTCGGCTGTTCTTGCTCAATCCACTCGGCAAGGAAATCTGCTATAGCCTGGGACTTAATGGCTTTCTTTGCCTCGAATTTGATATCAAGGGGAAGGAGTTCAATCGCCCGTTTAGCCACTCGACTAGTTGCATCTCTGTTGTGCAGAATTTCTGACAATGGTGCGTCGCTGACGACTGTAATGTCATGATCAGAGAAATAATGAGAAACCTTCTTCATGGTCATGTAGATCCCATATACGAGCTTCTGATAATGAGGATATCTTTGCTTCGATGGGGTTAAAAATTCAGAGAGATAATACACTGGGCGCTGAACTTTGAAGGCTTTCCCTTCTTCTTCCCGCTCGACCGTAAGTACTGTACTAACAACTTGTCCTGTGGCTGCAATATAAAGCAACAGAGACTGTTTGCTGATTGGAGCAGCAAGCACCGGCTGGGTGGAGAGCAGAGTTTTTAACTCGGCAAACGCTGCATCAGCTTCTGGAGTCCACTCGAACTTGTCTGCCTTCTTCATTAGTCGGTAATGGGGCAACGCCTTTTCACCGAGGTGAGAGATGAATCGACTTAACGCGGATAAGCATCTAGTAAGCTTCTCGACGTCATGCACACGCACGGGGCGTTTCATTCGGAGTATGGTGCCAACTTTTTCTGGGTTAGCATCGATTCCTCGTTCGGAAACGAGAAAACCGAGTAACTTTCCGCCAGGTACTCCGAATGTGCACTTTGAAGGATTGAGCTTGATATCATACCTCCGAGATTGGCAAATGTTTCAGCCAAGTCAGTCAACAGGTTGGAACCCTTTCACGACTTGACCATGATATCATCCATGTATGCTTCCACATTCCGATTGATTTGAGTGAGTAAACACTTTTGAATCATTCTCATGAACGTGGCCCCGGCATTCTTGAGGCCGAATGGCATGTTGATATAGCAGAAGTACCCGAATGGAGTGATGAAAGCTGTTTTGATTTCGTCGGGCCCATACAGACGGATCTGATGATACCCAGAATAAGCGTCTAGAAAAGACAATCTCTCGCACCCCACGGTCGAGTCGACAATTTGGTCGACACGGGGGAGAGGAAAATGATCTTTCGGGCAGGCCCGATTGATATGTTTGAAATCAATGCACATACGAAGTGAATTGTCCTTTTTCGGAACCATGACGACATTGGCGAGCCACTCGGAGTGGTATATCTCTCGGATGAACTCTGCTGCAAGGAGTCGAGCCACCTCCTCGCCAATGGCTTTTTTCTTCTGAACGGCGGACCGTCCAAGATGTTCCTTAACAGGTTTTGCCTTTGAATCGACTCTAAGGCGATGCTCAGCCAGCCCCCTGGGAACACCCGGCATGTCAGCTGGCTTCCATGCGAAGATGTCCCAGTTCTCATGGAGGAACTGGATGAGCGCTTCTTCCTATTTAGAGTCGAGTGTTGTGGAAATATGGGTCGGAGCTGCATTGGGATCAGTCGGGTGGATATGAACTGACTTTGTCTCACCGGACGACTGAAATGCTGACTCTGTGGCGGGCTTCTGGGCCCGCAGTAGATCACTCGGATCTGCATTCTTCTTGTAACCCTCTAACTCTATCACTGTTATCTGGTCATCCGCAATCTTTGAGCCTTTCTGGAAACACTCTTCTGCTTTCTTCCGGTTGCCAGTGATGGTGATCACGCCTTTGGGGCCAGACATCTTTAACTTGAGGTACACGTAACATGGTCGAGCCATGAAGCGGGCGTAGGCTGGTCTTCCCAAGATAGCGTGGTAGGCGCTCCGGAAATCCACGACTTCAAATGTCAGCTTCTCTTTGCGGAAATGCTTCGAGTCGCCGAACACCACATCCAGAGCTATTTGGCCGAGTGACTCAGCCTTCTTTCCTAGGATGACTCCGTGAAAACTCATGTTGCTGGAACTGAGCCTGGACATCGGAATGCCCATTCCCTTGAGCGTCTGTGCATACAGTATATTCAACCCGCTGCCGCCATCCATCAATACCTTCGTCAGTCGAGTGCCTTCGATGACCGGGTCGACCACCAGCGCTTGCCTCCTAGGGGTGGCAATATGAGTAGGATGGTCAGACTGGTCAAAAGTAATGGGAGTTTGCGACCATCTCAGATAGTTTGGTGTCGTCGGGGCGACCATATTGACCTCACGGTTGATCACTTTCAGTCGACTTTTTCTCTCTACATCAGCAAAAATCATCAGAGTG
Source organism: Triticum aestivum (assembly GCF_018294505.1). Classification (NCBI taxonomy): domain Eukaryota; kingdom Viridiplantae; phylum Streptophyta; class Magnoliopsida; order Poales; family Poaceae; genus Triticum; species Triticum aestivum. Next base: position 41,474,094 of record NC_057810.1, read on the forward strand.
GAGTTGACATGAGGGTACTCTCCATCACCGTCCTCCTTGTCCTTAGCCTTGTCCGACTCCTTCTCTTTATCTTTCGGTTGTTTCCCTTGAAACTGCTGGATTAAGAGCCGACACTGGCGAGTGGTATGCTTCGGGTAGATGAAGTTACCCTCTTCGTCTTTCTTCATGTGGATATGACATGGTAGATCCATCACATCATTACCTTCCTTATCTTTTACCTTCTTGGGGTTCCAAGATCCTTTGAGATTCCCTTTGAATTTACCCTGAGTCACGGCCAGAGCCTCTCCAGGAGCTGCTGGCTCGGCCTTCCGCTTTTGCTTTCGACTGGAGTTTCCTTTATCCGACTGACTCGGCTTGTACTTGCCGCTCCAGAGTCGGTCCTCTTCTTCGCCGTTGGCGTACTTGGTGGCTATTTCCATCATCCAACTCAGGGTCATATCTCCAGTTCGATCAAACTTCAGGCTCAACTCTCTGTTCTTGACGCCATCCTTGAAGGCGCAAACCGCTTGATGGTCTGACACATTCTCTACAGTATGATGCAAAGTGATCCACCTCTGGATGTAATCCCTCAGTGTTTCACTCGACTTTTGTACACAAACTTGTAGCTCAGTCAATCCGGTAGGTCGCTTGCAAGTTCCCTCAAACGTCCTGACGAACACTCGAGAAAGATCTTCCCAGGTGTAAATGCTATCTTCGCCAGGTCGTCAGCTGCTTGATTTTTCAGTCGGGGTATGTGGTGGAGCTCTAACCCTTCGAACTTCTTTTCGAGCTTCCTCACTGCATTGCAGTATCCAGTCATGGCTGGGCTTCTAACATCCCACTCCTTCATCACTTGATTGACCACCAAATCTGAATCGCCATAGACCATAAGGCGACGGACGCCGAGTGAAATGGCCATGCGTAATCCATACAAGAGTGCTTCATATTCTGCTTCATTGTTGGAGGAATCAAAGTGGATCTGGAACACATATCTGTGCTTGTCTCCTCGGGGGTAAACCAAAACAACCCCAGCACCAGAACCATTTAACATCTTAGAGCCATCAAAGAACATGGTCCAATACTCCGAGTGGACTTGAGTCGGCTGTTGTTGCTCAATCCACTCGGCAAGGAAATCTGCTATAGCCTGGGACTGAATGGCTTTCTTTGCCTCGAATTTGATATCAAGGGGAAGGAGTTCAATCGCCCGTTTAGCCACTCGACCAGTTGCATCTCTATTGTGCAGAATTTCTGACAATGGTGCGTCGCTGACGACTGTAATGTCATGATCAGAGAAATAATGAGAAACCTTCTTCATGGTCATGTAGATCCCATATACGAGCTTGTGATAATGAGGATATCTTTGCTTCGATGGGGTTAAAACTTCAGAGAGATAATACACTAGGCGCTGAACTTCGAAGGCTTTCCCTTCTTCTTCCCGCTCGACCGTAAGTACTGTACTGACGACTTGTCCTGTGGCTGCAATATAAAGCAACAGAGACTCTTTACTGATTGGAGTAGCAAACACCGGCTGGGTGGAGAGCAGAGTTTTTAACTCGGCAAACGCTGCATCAGCTTCTGGAGTCCACTCGAACTTGTCTGCCTTCTTCATCAGTCGGTAAAGGGGCAACGCCTTTTCACCGAGGTGAGAGATGAATCGACTTAACGCGGCCAAGCATCCAGTAAGCTTCTGGACGTCGTGCACACGCACGGGGCGTTTCATTTGGAGTATGGTGCCAACTTTTTCTGGGTTAGCATTGATTCCTCGTTCGGAAACGAGAAAACCAAGTAACTTTCCGCCAGGTACTCCGAATGTGCACTTTGAAGGATTGAGCTTGATATCATACCTCCGAGATTGGCAAATGTTTCAGCTAAGTCAGTCAACAGGTCGGAACCCTTTCACGACTTGACCATGATATCATCCATGTATGCTTCCACATTCCGACTGATTTGAGTGAGTAAACACTTTTGAATCATTCTCATGAACGTGGCCCCGGCATTCTTGAGGCCGAATGGCATGGTGATATAGCAGAAGTACCCGAATGGAGTGATGAAAGCTGTTTTGATTTCGTCGGGCCCATACAGACGGATCTGATGATACCCGGAATAAGCGTCTAGAAAAGACAATCTCTCGCACCCCACGGTCGAGTCGACAATTTGGTCGATACGTGGGAGAGGAAAATGATCTTTCGGGCAGGCCCGATTGATATGTTTGAAATCAATGCACATACGAAGTGAATTGTCCTTTTTGGGAACCATGACGACATTGGCGAGCCACTCGGAGTGGTATATCTCTCGGATGAACTCTGCTGCAAGGAGTCGAGCCACCTCCTCGCCAATGGCTTTTTTCTTCTGAACGGTGGACCGTCGAAGATGTTCCTTAACAGGTTTTGCCTTTGAATCGACTCTAAGGCGATGCTCAGCCAGCCCCCTGGGAACACCCGGCATGTCAGCTGGCTTCCATGCGAAGATGTCCCAGTTCTCATGGAGGAACTGGATGAGCGCTTCTTCCTATTTAGAGTCGAGTGTTGTGGAAATATGGGTCGGAGCTGCATTGGGATCAGTCGGGTGGATATGAACTGGCTTTGTCTCACCGGACGACTGAAATGCTGACTCTGTGGCGGGCTTCTTGGCCCGCAGTAGATCACTCGGATCTGCATTCTTCTTGTAACCCTCTAACTCTATCACTGTTATCTGGTCATCCGCAATCTTTGAGCCTTTCTGGAAACACTCTTCTGCTTTCTTCCGGTTGCCAGTGATGGTGATCACGCCTTTGGGGCCAGGCATCTTTAACTTGAGGTACACGTAACATGGTCGAGCCATGAAGCGGGCGTAGGCTGGTCTTCCCAAGATAGCGTGGTAGGCGCTCCGGAAATCCACGACTTCAAATGTCAGCTTCTCTTTGCGGAAATGCTTCGAGTCGCCGAACACCACATCCAGAGCTATTTGGCCGAGTGACTCAGCCTTCTTTCCT
>NC_057810.1:41477866-41478551 GCF_018294505.1 Triticum aestivum
AGCATCCAGTAAGCTTCTGGACGTCGTGCACACGCACGGGGCGTTTCATTCGAGTATGGTGCCAACTTTTTCTGGGTTAGCATCGATTCCTCGTTCGGAAACGAGAAAACCGAGTAACTTTCCGCCAGGTACTCTGAATGTGCACTTTGAAGGATTGAGCTTGATATCATACCTCCGAGATTGGCAAATGTTTCAGCTAAGTTAGTCAACAGGTCGGAACCCTTTCACGACTTGACCATGATATCATCCATGTATGCTTCCACATTCCGACTGATTTGAGTGAGTAAACACTTTTGAATCATTCTCATAAACGTGGCCCCGGCATTCTTGAGGCCGAATGGCATGGTGATATAGCAGAAGTACCCGAATGGAGTGATGAAAGCTGTTTTGATTTCATCGGGCCCATACAAACAGATCTGATGATACCCGGAATAAGCGTCTAGAAAAGACAATCTCTCGCACCCCACGGTCGAGTCGACAATTTGGTCGATACAGGGGAGAGGAAAATGATCTTTCGGGCAGGCCCGATTGATATGTTTGAAATCAATGCACATACGAAGTGAATTGTCCTTTTTGGGAACCATGATGACATTGGCGAGCCACTCGGAGTGGTATATCTCTCGGATGAACTCTGCTGCAAGGAGTCGAGCCACCTCCTCGCCAATGGCTTTTTTCTTCTGAACGG
>NC_057810.1:41478776-41481087 GCF_018294505.1 Triticum aestivum
GATCACTCGGATCTGCATTCTTCTTGTAACCCTCTAACTCTATCACTGTTATCTGGTCATCCGCAATCTTTGAGCCTTTCTGGAAACACTCTTCTGCTTTCTTCCGGTTGCCAGTGATGGTGATCACGCCTTTGGGGCCAGGCATCTTTAACTTGAGGTACACGTAACATGGTCGAGCCATGAAGCGGGCGTAGGCTGGTCTTCCCAAGATAGCGTGGTAGGCGCTCCGGAAATCCACGACTTCAAATGTCAGCTTCTCTTTGCGGAAATGCTTCGAGTCGCCGAACACCACATCCAGAGCTATTTGGCCGAGTGACTCAGCCTTCTTTCCTGGGATGACTCCGTGAAAACTCATGTTGCTGGAACTGAGCCTGGACATCGGAATGCCCATTCCCTTGAGCGTCTGTGCATACAGTATATTCAACCCGCTGCCGCCATCCATCAATACCTTCGTCAGTCGAGTGCCTTCGATGACCGGGTCGACCACCAGCGCTTGCCTCCCAGGGGTGGCAATATGAGTAGGATGGTCAGACTGGTCGAAATTAATGGGAGTTTGCGACCATCTCAGATAGTTTGGTGTCGCCGGGGCGATCATATTGACCTCACGGTTGATCACTTTCAGTCGACTTTTGCTCTCTACATCAGCAAAAATCATCAGAGTGGAGTTGACATGAGGGTACTCTCCATCACCGTCCTCCTTGTCCTCAGCCTTGTCCGACTCCTTCTCTTTATCTTTCGGCTGTTTCCCTTGAAACTGCTGGATTAAGAGCCGGCACTGGCGAGTGGTATGCTTCGGGTAGATGAAGTTACCCTCTTCGTCTTTCTTCGTGTGGATATGACACGGTAGATCCACCACATCATTACCTTCCTTATCTTTTACCTTCTTGGGGTTCCAAGATCCTTTGGGATTCCCTTTGAATTTGCCCTGAGTCACGGCCAGAGCCTCTCCAGGAGCTGCTGCCTCGGCCTTCCGCTTTTGCTTCCGACTGGAGTTTCCTTTATCCGACTGACTCGGCTTGTACTTGCCGCTCCAGAGTCGGTCCTCTTCTTCGCCGTTGGCGTACTTGGTGGCTATTTCCATCATCCGACTCAGCGTCATATCTCCAGTTCGACCAAACTTCAGGCTCAACTCTCTGATCTTGACGCCATCCTTGAAGGCGCAAACCGCTTGATGGTCTGACACATTCTCTACAGTATGATGCAAAGTGATCCACCTCTGGATGTAATCCCTCACTGCTTCACTCGACTTTTGTACACAAACTTGTAGCTCAGTCAATCCGGCAGGTCGCTTGCAAGTTCCCTCAAACGTCCTGATGAACACTCGAGAAAGATCTTCCCAGGTGTAAATGCTATCTTCGCTAGGTCGTCAGCTGCTTGATTTTTCAGTCGGGGTATGTGGTGGAGCTCTAACCCTTCGAACTTCTTTTCGAGCTTCCTCACTGCATTGCAGTATCCAGTCATGGCTGGGCTTCTAACATCCCACTCCTTCATCACTTGATTGACCACCAAATCTGAATCGCCATAGACCATAAGGCGACGGACGCCGAGTGAAATGGCCATGCGTAATCCATACAAGAGTGCTTCATATTCTGCTTCATTGTTGGAGGAATCAAAGTGGATCTGGAACACATATCTGAGCTTGTCTCCTCGGGGGGAAACCAAAACAACCCCAGCACCAGAACCATTTAACATCTTAGAGCCATCAAAGAACATGGTCCAATACTCCGAGTGGACTTGAGTCGGCTGTTGTTGCTCAATCCACTCGGCAAGGAAATCTACTATAGCCTGGGACTTAATGGCTTTCTTTGCCTCGAATTTGATATCAAGGGGAAGGAGTTCAATCGCCCGTTTAGCCACTCGACCAGTTGCATCTCTGTTGTGCAGAATTTCTGACAATGGTGCGTCGCTGACGACTGTAATGTCATGATCAGAGAAATAATGAGAAACCTTCTTCATGGTCATGTAGATCCCATATACGAGGTTCTGATAATGAGGATATCTTTGCTTCGATGGGGTTAAAACTTCAGAGAGATAATACACTGGGCGCTGAACTTTGAAGGCTTTCCCTTCTTCTTCCCGCTCGACCGTAAGCACTGTACTGACGACTTGTCATGTGGCTGCAATATAAAGCAACAGAGACTCTTTGCTGATTGGAGCAGCAAGCACCGGCTGGGTGGAGAGCAGAGTTTTTAACTCGGCAAACGCTGCATCAGCTTCTGGAGTCCACTCGAACTTGTCTGCCTTCTTCATCAGTCGGTAAAGGGGCAACGCCTTTTCACCGAGGTGAGAGATGAATCGACTTAACGCGGCC
>NC_057810.1:41482884-41507092 GCF_018294505.1 Triticum aestivum
AGCATCCAGTAAGCTTCTGGACGTCGTGCACACGCACGGGGCGTTTCATTCGAGTATGGTGCCAACTTTTTCTGGGTTAGCATCGATTCCTCGTTCGGAAACGAGAAAACCGAGTAACTTTCCGCCAGGTACTCTGAATGTGCACTTTGAAGGATTGAGCTTGATATCATACCTCCGAGATTGGCAAATGTTTCAGCTAAGTTAGTCAACAGGTCGGAACCCTTTCACGACTTGACCATGATATCATCCATGTATGCTTCCACATTCCGACTGATTTGAGTGAGTAAACACTTTTGAATCATTCTCATAAACGTGGCCCCGGCATTCTTGAGGCCGAATGGCATGGTGATATAGCAGAAGTACCCGAATGGAGTGATGAAAGCTGTTTTGATTTCATCGGGCCCATACAAACAGATCTGATGATACCCGGAATAAGCGTCTAGAAAAGACAATCTCTCGCACCCCACGGTCGAGTCGACAATTTGGTCGATACAGGGGAGAGGAAAATGATCTTTCGGGCAGGCCCGATTGATATGTTTGAAATCAATGCACATACGAAGTGAATTGTCCTTTTTGGGAACCATGATGACATTGGCGAGCCACTCGGAGTGGTATATCTCTCGGATGAACTCTGCTGCAAGGAGTCGAGCCACCTCCTCGCCAATGGCTTTTTTCTTCTGAACGGCGGACCGTCCAAGATGTTCCTTAACAGGTTTTGCCTTTGAATCGACTCTAAGGCGATGCTCAGCCAGCCCCCTGGGAACACCCGGCATGTCAGCTGGCTTCCATGCGAAGATGTCCCAGTTCTCATGGAGGAACTGGATGAGCGCTTCTTCCTATTTAGAGTCGAGTGTTGTGGAAATATGGGTCGGAGCTGCATTGGGATCAGTCGGGTGGATATGAACTGGCTTTGTCTCACCGGACGACTGAAATGCTGACTCTGTGGCGGGCTTCTTGGCCCGCAGTAGATCACTCGGATCTGCATTCTTCTTGTAACCCTCTAACTCTATCACTGTTATCTGGTCATCCGCAATCTTTGAGCCTTTCTGGAAACACTCTTCTGCTTTCTTCCGGTTGCCAGTGATGGTGATCACGCCTTTGGGGCCGGGCATCTTTAACTTGAGGTACACGTAACATGGTCGAGCCATGAAGCGGGCGTAGGCTGGTCTTCCCAAGATAGCGTGGTAGGCGCTCCGGAAATCCACGACTTCAAATGTCAGCTTCTCTTTGCGTAAATGCTTCGAGTCGCCGAACACCACATCCAGAGCTATTTGGCCGAGTGACTCAGCCTTCTTTCCTGGGATGACTCCGTGAAAACTCATGTTGCTGGAACTGAGCCTGGACATCGGAATGCCCATTCCCTTGAGCGTCTGTGCATACAGTATATTCAACCCGCTGCCGCCATCCATCAATACCTTCGTCAGTCGAGTGCCTTCGATGATCGGGTCGACCACCAGCGCTTGCCTCCCAGGGGTGGCAATATGATTAGGATGGTCAGACTGGTCGAAAGTAATGGGAGTTTGCGACCATCTCAGATAGTTTGGTGTCGCCGGGGCGACCATATTGACCTCACGGTTGATCACTTTCAGTCGACTTTTGCTCTCTACATCAGCAAAAATCATGAGAGTGGAGTTGACATGAGGGTACTCTCCATCACTGTCCTCCTTGTCCTCAGCCTTGTCCGACTCCTTCTCTTTATCTTTCGGCTGTTTCCCTTGAAACTGCTGGATTAAGAGCCGGCACTGGCGAGTGGTATGCTTCGGGTAGATGAAGTTACCCTCTTCGTCTTTCTTCGTGTGGATATGACACGGTAGATCCATCACATCATTACCTTCCTTATCTTTTACCTTCTTGGGGTTCCAAGATCCTTTGGGATTCCCTTTGAATTTGCCCTGAGTCACGGCCAGAGCCTCTCCAGGAGCTGCTGGCTCGGCCTTCCGCTTTTGCTTCCGACTGGAGTTTCCTTTATCCGACTGACTCGGCTTGTACTTGCCGCTCCAGAGTCGGTCCTCTTCTTCGCCGTTGGCGTACTTGGTGGCTATTTCCATCATCCAACTCAGGGTCATATCTCCAGTTCGACCAAACTTCAGGCTCAACTCTCTGTTCTTGACGCCATCCTTGAAGGCGCAAACCGCTTGATGGTCTGACACATTCTCTACAGTATGATGCAAAGTGATCCACCTCTGGATGTAATCCCTCAGTGCTTCACTCGACTTTTGTACACAAACTTGTAGCTCAGTCAATCCGGCAGGTCGCTTGCAAGTTCCCTCAAACGTCCTGACGAACACTCGAGAAAGATCTTCCCAGGTGTAAATGCTATCTTCGCTAGGTCGTCAGCTGCTTGATTTTTCAGTCGGGGTATGTGGTGGAGCTCTAACCCTTCGAACTTCTTTTCGAGCTTCCTCACTGCATTGCAGTATCCAGTCATGGCTGGGCTTCTAACATCCCACTCCTTCATCACTTGATTGACCACCAAATCTGAATCGCCATAGACCATAAGGCGACGGACGCCGAGTGAAATGGCCATGCGTAATCCATACAAGAGTGCTTCATATTCTGCTTCATTGTTGGAGGAATCAAAGTGGATCTGGAACACATATCTGAGCTTGTCTCCTCGGGGGGAAACCAAAACAACCCTAGCACCAGAACCATTTAACATCTTAGAGCCATCAAAGAACATGGTCCAATACTCCGAGTGGACTTGAGTCGGCTGTTGTTGCTCAATCCACTCGGCAAGGAAATCTGCTATAGCCTGGGACTTAATGGCTTTCTTTGCCTCGAATTTGATATCAAGGGGAAGGAGTTCAATCGCCCGTTTAGCCACTCGACCAGTTGCATCTCTGTTGTGCAGAATTTCTGACAATGGTGCGTCGCTGACGACTGTAATGTCATGATCTGAGAAATAATGAGAAACCTTCTTCATGGTCATGTAGATCCCATATACGAGCTTCTGATAATGAGGATATCTTTGCTTCGATGGGGTTAAAACTTCAGAGAGATAATACACTGGGCGCTGAACTTTGAAGGCTTTCCCTTCTTCTTCCCGCTCGACCGTAAGTACTGTACTGATGACTTGTCCTGTGGCTGCAATATAAAGCAACAGAGACTCTTTGCTGATTGGAGCAGCAAGCACCGGCTGGGTGGAGAGCAGAGTTTTTAACTCGGCAAACGCTTCATCAGCTTCTGGAGTCCACTCGAACTTGTCTGCCTTCTTCATCAGTCGGTAAAGGGGCAACGCCTTTTCACCGAGGTGAGAGATGAATCGACTTAATGCGGCCAAGCATCCAGTAAGCTTCTGGACGTCGTGCACACGCACGGGGAGTTTCATTCGGAGTATGGTGCCAACTTTTTCTGGGTTAGCATCGATTCCTTGTTCGGAAACGAGAAAACCGAGTAACTTTCCGACAGGTACTCCGAATGTGCACTTTGAAGGATTGAGCTTGATATCATACCTCCGAGATTGGCAAATGTTTCAGCTAAGTCAGTCAACAGGTCGCAACCCTTTCACGACTTGACCATGATATCATCCATGTATGCTTCCACGTTCCGACTGATTTGAGTGAGTAAACACTTTTGAATCATTCTCATGAACGTGGCCCCGGCATTCTTGAGGCCGAATGGCATGGTGATATAGCAGAAGTACCCGAATGGAGTGATGAAAGCTGTTTTGATTTCGTCGGGCCCATACAGACGGATCTGATGATACCCGGAATAAGCGTCTAGAAAAGACAATCTCTCGCACCCCACGGTCGAGTCGACAATTTGGTCGACACGGGGGAGAGGAAAATGATCTTTTGGGCAGGCCCGATTGATATGTTTGAAATCAATGCACATACGAAGTGAATTGTCCTTTTTGGGAACCATGACGACATTGGCGAGCCACTCGGAGTGGTATATCTCTCGGATGAACTCTGCTGCAAGGAGTCGAGCCACCTCCTCGCCAATGGCTTTTTTCTTCTGAACGGCGGACCGTCCAAGATGTTCCTTAACAGGTTTTGCCTTTGAATCGACTCTAAGGCGATGCTCAGCCAGCCCCCTGGGAACACCCGGCATGTCAGCTGGCTTCCATGCGAAGATGTCCCAGTTCTCATGGAGGAACTGGATGAGCGCTTCTTCCTATTTAGAGTCGAGTGTTGTGGAAATATGGGTCAGAGCTGCATTGGGATCAGTCGGGTGGATATGAACTGGCTTTGTCTCACCGGACGACTGAAATGCTGACTCTGTGGCGGGCTTCTTGGCCCGCGGTAGATCACTCGGATCTGCATTCTTCTTGTAACCCTCTAACTCTATCACTGTTATCTGGTCATCCGCAATCTTTGAGCCTTTCTGGAAACACTCTTCTGCTTTCTTCCGGTTGCCAATGATGGTGATCACGCCTTTGGGGCCAGGCATCTTTAACTTGAGGTACACGTAACATGGTCGAGCCATGAAGCGGGCATAGGCTGCTCTTCCCAAGATAGCGTGGTAGGCGCTCCGGAAATCCACGACTTCAAATGTCAGCTTCTCTTTGCGGAAATGCTTCGAGTCGCCGAACACCACATCCAGAGCTATTTGGCCGAGTGACTCAGCCTTCTTTCCTGGGATGACTCCGTCAAAACTCATGTTGCTGGAACTGAGCCTGGACATCGGAATGCCCATTCCCTTGAGCGTCTGTGCATACAGTATATTCAACCCGCTGCCGCCATCCATCAATACCTTCGTCAGTCGAGTGCCTTCGATGACCGGGTCGACCACCAGCGCTTGCCTCCCAGGGGTGGGAATATGAGTAGGATGGTCAGACTGGTCGAAAGTAATGGGAGTTTGCGACCATCTCAGATAGTTTGGTGTCGCCGGGGCGACCATATTGACCTCACGGTTGATCACTTTCAGTCGACTTTTGCTCTCTACATCAGCAAAAATCGTCAGAGTGGAGTTGACATGAGGGTACTCTCCATCACCGTCCTCCTTGTCCTCAGCCTTGTCCGACTCCTTCTCTTTATCTTTCGGCTGTTTCCCTTGAAACTGCTGGATTAAGAGCCGGCACTGGCGAGTGGTATGCTTCGGGTAGATGAAGTTACCCTCTTCGTCTTTCTTCGTGTGGATATGACATGGTAGATCCATCACATCATTACCTTCCTTATCTTTTACCTTCTTGGGGTTCCAAGATCCTTTGGGATTCCCTTTGAATTTGCCCTGAGTCACGGCCAGAGCCTCTCCAGGAGCTGCTGGCTCGGCCTTCCGCTTTTGCTTCCGACTGGAGTTTCCTTTATCCGACTGACTCAGCTTGTACTTGCCGCTCCAGAGTCGGTCCTCTTCTTCGCCGTTGGCGTACTTGGTGGCTATTTCCATCATCCAACTCAGGGTCATATCTCCAGTTCGACCAAACTTCAGGCTCAACTCTCTGTTCTTGACGCCATCCTTGAAGGCGCAAACCGCTTGATGGTCTGACACATTCTCTACAGTATGATGCAAAGTGATCCACCTCTGGATGTAATCCCTCAGTGCTTCACTCGACTTTTGTACACAAACTTGTAGCTCAGTCAATCCGGCAGGTCGCTTGCAAGTTCCCTCAAACGTCCTGACGAACAATCGAGAAAGATCTTCCCAGGTGTAAATGCTATCTTCGCTAGGTCGTCAGCTGCTTGATTTTTCAGTCGGGGTATGTGGTGGAGCTCTAACCCTTCGAACTTCTTTTCGAGCTTCCTCACTGCATTGCAGTATCCAGTCATGGCTGGGCTTCTAACATCCCACTCCTTCATGACTTGATTGACCACCAAATCTGAATCGCCATAGACCATAAGGCGACGGACGCCGAGTGAAATGGCCATGCGTAATCCATATAAGAGTGCTTCATATTCTGCTTCATTGTTGGAGGAATCAAAGTGGATCTGGAACACATATCTGAGCTTGTCTCCTCGGGGGAAACCAAAACAACCCCAGCACCAGAACCATTTAACATCTTAGAGCCATCAAAGAACATGGTCCAATACTCCGAGTGGACTTGAGTTGGCTGTTGTTGCTCAATCCACTCGGCAAGGAAATCTGCTATAGCCTGGGACTTAATGGCTTTCTTTGCCTCGAATTTGATATCAAGGGGAAGGAGTTCAATCGCCCGTTTAGCCACTCGACCAGTTGCATCTCTGTTGTGCAGAATTTCTGACAATGGTGCGTCGCTGACGACTGTAATGTCATGATCAGAGAAATAATGAGAAACCTTCTTCATGGTCATGTAGATCCCATATACGAGCTTCTGATAATGAGGATATCTTTGCTTCGATGGGGTTAAAACTTCAGAGAGATAATACACTGGGCGCTGAACTTTGAAGGCTTTCCCTTCTTCTTCCCGCTCGACCGTAAGTACTGTACTGACGACTTGTCCTGTGGCTGCAATATAAAGCAACAGAGACTCTTTGCTGATTGGAGCAGCAAGCACCGGCTGGGTGGAGAGCAGAGTCTTTAACTCGGCAAACGCTGCATCAGCTTCTGGAGTCCACTCGAACTTGTCTGCCTTCTTCATCAGTCGGTAAAGGGGCAACGCCTTTTCACCGAGGTGAGAGATGAATCGACTTAACGCGACCAAGCATCTAGTAAGCTTCTGGACGTCGTGCACACGCACGGGGCATTTCATTCGGAGTATGGTGCCAACTTTTTCTGGGTTAGCATCGATTCCTCGTTCGGAAACGAGAAAACCGAGTAACTTTCCGCCAGGTACTCCGAATGTGCACTTTGAAGGATTGAGCTTGATATCATACCTCCGAGATTGGCAAATGTTTCAGCTAAGTCAGTCAACAGGTCGCAACCCTTTCACGACTTGACCATGATATCATCCATGTATGCTTCCACATTCCGACTGATTTGAGTGAGTAAACACTTTTGAATCATTCTCATGAACGTGGCCCCGGCATTCTTGAGGCCGAATGGCATGGTGATATAGCAGAAGTACCCGAATGGAGTGATGAAAGCTGTTTTGATTTCGTCGGGCCCATACAGACGGATCTGATGATACCCGGAATAAGCGTCTAGAAAAGACAATCTCTCGCACCCCACGGTCGAGTCGACAATTTGGTCGACACGGGGGAGAGGAAAATGATCTTTCGGGCAGGCCCGATTGATATGTTTGAAATCAATGCACATACGAAGTGAATTGTCCTTTTTGGGAACCATGACGACATTGGCGAGCCACTCGGAGTGGTATATCTCTCGGATGAACTCTGCTGCAAGGAGTCGAGCCACCTCCTCGCCAATGGCTTTTTTCTTCTGAACGGCGGACCGTCGAAGATGTTCCTTAACAGGTTTTGCCTTTGAATCGACTCTACGGCGATGCTCAGCCAGCCCCATGGGAACACCCGGCATGTCAGCTGGCTTCCATGCGAAGATGTCCCAGTTCTCATGGAGGAACTGGATGAGCGCTTCTTCCTATTTAGAGTCGAGTGTTGTGGAAATATGGGTCGGAGCTGCATTGGGATCAGTCGGGTGGATATGAACTGGCTTTGTCTCACCGGACGACTGAAATGCTGACTCTGTGGCGGGCTTCTTGGCCCGTAGTAGATCACTCGGATCTGCATTCTTCTTGTAACCCTCTAACTCTATCACTGTTATCTGGTCATCCGCAATCTTTGAGCCTTTCTGGAAACACTCTTCTGCTTTCTTCCGGTTGCCAGTGATGGTGATCACGCCTTTGGGGCCAGGCATCTTTAACTTGAGGTACACGTAACATGGTCGAGCCATGAAGCGGGCGTAGGCTGGTCTTCCCAAGATAGCATGGTAGGCGCTCCGGAAATCCACGACTTCAAATGTCAGCTTCTCTTTGCGGAAATGCTTCGAGTCGCCGAACACCACATCCAGAGCAATTTGGCCGAGTGACTCAGCCTTCTTTCCTGGGATGACTCCGTGAAAACTCATGTTGCTGGAACTGAGCCTGGACATCGGAATGCCCATTCCCTTGAGCGTCTGTGCATACAGTATATTCAACCCGCTGCCGCCATCCATCAATACCTTCGTCAGTCGAGTGCCTTCGATGACCGGGTCGACCACCAGCGCTTGCCTCCCAGGGGTGGCAATATGAGTAGGATGGTCAGACTGGTCGAAAGTAATGGGAGTTTGCGACCATCTCAGATAGTTTGGTGTCGCCGGGGCGACCATATTGACCTCACGGTTGATCACTTTCAGTCGACTTTTGATCTCTACATCAGCAAAAATCACCAGAGTGGAGTTGACATGAGGGTACTCTCCATCACCGCCCTCCTTGTCCTCAGCCTTGTCCGACTCCTTCTCTTTATCTTTCGGCTGTTTCCCTTGAAACTGCTGGATTAAGAGCCGGCACTGGCGAGTGGTATGCTTCGGGTAGATGAAGTTACCCTCTTCGTCTTTCTTCGTGTGGATATGACACGGTAGATCCATCACATCATTACCTTCCTTATCTTTTACCTTCTTGGGGTTCCAAGATCCTTTGGGATTCCCTTTGAATTTGCCCTGAGTCACGGCCAGAGCCTCTCCAGGAGCTGCTGGCTCGGCCTTCCGCTTTTGCTTCCGACTGGAGTTTCCTTTATCCGACTGACTCGGCTTGTACTTGCCGCTCCAGAGTCGGTCCTCTTCTTCGCCGTTGGCGTACTTGGTGGCTATTTCCATCATCCGACTCAGGGTCATATCTCCAGTTCGACCAAACTTCAGGCTCAACTCTCTGTTCTTGACGCCATCCTTGAAGGCGCAAACCGCTTGATGGTTTGAGACATTCTCTACAGTATGATGCTAAGTGATCCACCTCTGGATGTAATCCCTCAGTGTTTCACTCGACTTTTGTACACAAACTTGTAGCTCACTCAATCCGGCAGGTCGCTTGCAAGTTCCCTCAAACGTCCTGACGAACACTCGAGAAAGATCTTCCCAGGTGTAAATGCTATCTTCGCCAGGTCGTCAGCTGCTTGATTTTCCAGTCGGGGTATGTGGTGGAGCTCTAACCCTTCGAACTTCTTTTCGAGCTTCCTCACTGCATTGCAGTATCCAGTCATGGCTGGGCTTCTAACATCCCACTCCTTCATCACTTGATTGACCACCAAATCTGAATCGCCATAGACCATAAGGCGACGGACGCCGAGTGAAATGGCCATGCGTAATCCATACAAGAGTGCTTCATATTCTGCTTCATTGTTGGAGGAATCAAAGTGGATCTGGAACACATATCTGAGCTTGTCTCCTCGGGGGGAAACCAAAACAACCCCAGCACCAGAACCATTTAACATCTTAGAGCCATCAAAGAACATGGTCCAATACTCCGAGTGGACTTGAGTCGGCTGTTCTTGCTCAATCCACTCGGCAAGGAAATCCGCTATAGCCTGGGACTTAATGGCTTTCTTTGCCTCGAATTTGATATCAAGGGGAAGCAGTTCAATCGCCCGTTTAGCCACTCGACCAGTTGCATCTCTGTTGTGCAGAATTTCTGACAATGGTGCGTCGCTGACGACTGTAATGTCATGATCAGAGAAATAATGAGAAACCTTCTTCATGGTCATGTAGATCCCATATACGAGCTTCTGATAATGAGGATATCTTTGCTTTGATGGGGTTAAAACTTCAGAGAGATAATACACTGGGCGCTGAACTTTGAAGGCTTTCCCTTCTTCTTGCCGCTCGACCGTAAGTACTGTACTGACGACTTGTCCTGTGGCTGCAATATAAAGCAACAGAGACTCTTTGCTGATTGGAGCAGCAAGCACCGGCTGGGTGGAGAGCAGAGTTTTTAACTCAGCAAACGCTGCATCAGCTTCTGGAGTCCACTCGAACTTGTCTGCCTTCTTCATCAGTCGGTAAAGGGGCAACGCCTTTTCACCGAGGTGAGAGATGAATCGACTTAACGCGGCCAAGCATCCAGTAAGCTTCTGGATGTCGTGCACACGCACGGGGCGTTTCATTCGTTGTATGGTGCCAACTTTTTCTGGGTTAGCATCGATTCCTCGTTCGGAAACGAGAAAACCGAGTAACTTTCCGCCAGGTACTCCGAATGTGCACTTTGAAGGATTGAGCTTGATATCATACCTCCGAGATTGGCAAATGTTTCAGCTAAGTCAGTCAACAGGTCGGAACCCTTTCACGACTTGACCATGATATCATCCATGTATGCTTCCACATTCCGACTGATTTGAGTGAGTAAACACTTTTGAATCATTCTCATGAACGTGGCCCCGGCATTCTTGAGGCCGAATGGCATGGTGATATAGCAGAAGTACCCGAATGGAGTGATGAAAGCTGTTTTGATTTCGTCGGGCCCATACAGACGGATCTGATGATACCCGGAATAAGCGTCTAGAAAAGACAATGTCTCGCACCCCACGGTCGAGTCGACAATTTGGTCGACACGGGGGAGAGGAAAATGATCTTTCGGGCAGGCCCGATTGATATGTTTGAAATCAATGCACATACGAAGTGAATTGTCCTTTTTGGAAACCATGACGACATTGGCGAGCCACTCGGAGTGGTATATCTCTCGGATGAACTCTGCTGCAAGGAGTCGAGCCACCTCCTCGACAATGGCTTTTTTCTTCTGAACGGCGGACCGTCGAAGATGTTCCTTAACAGGTTTTGCCTTTGAATCGACTCTAAGGCGATGCTCAGCCAGCCCCCTGGGAACACCCGACATGTCAGCTGGCTTCCATGCGAAGATGTCCCAGTTCTCATGGAGGAACTGGATGAGCGCTTCTTCCTATTTAGAGTCGAGTGTTGTGGAAATATGGGTCGGAGCTGCATTGGGATCAGTCGGGTGGATATGAACTGGCTTTGTCTCACCGGACGACTGAAATGCTGACTCTGTGGCGGGCTTCTTGGCCCGTAGTAGATCACTCGGATCTGCATTCTTCTTGTAACCCTCTAACTCTATCACTGTTATCTGGTCATCCGCAATCTTTGAGCCTTTCTGGAAACACTCTTCTGCTTTCTTCCGGTTGCCAGTGATGGTGATCACGCCTTTGGGGCCAGGCATCTTTAACTTGAGGTACACGTAACATGGTCGAGCCATGAAGCGGGCGTAGGCTGGTCTTCCCAAGATAGCGTGGTAGGCGCTCCGGAAATCCACGACTTCAAATGTCAGCTTCTCTTTGAGGAAATGCTTCGAGTCGCCGAACACCACATCCAGAGCTATTTGGCCGAGTGACTCAGCCTTCTTTCCTGGGATGACTCCGTGAAAACTCATGTTGCTGGAACTGAGCCTGGACATCGGAATGCCCATTCCCTTGAGCGTCTGTGCATACAGTATATTCAACCCGCTGCCGCCATCCATCAATACCTTCGTCAGTCGAGTGCCTTCGATGACCGGGTCGACCACCAGCGCTTGCCTCCCAGGGGTGGCAATATGAGTAGGATGGTCAGACTGGTCGAAAGTAATGGGAGTTTGCGACCATCTCAGATAGTTTGGTGTCGCCGGGGCGACCATATTGACCTCACAGTTGATCACTTTCAGTCGACTTTTGCTCTCTACATCAGCAAAAATCATCAGAGTGGAGTTGACATGAGGGTACTCTCCATCACCGTCCTCCTTGTCCTCAGCCTTGTCCGACTCCTTCTCTTTATCTTTCGGCTGTTTCCCTTGAAACTGCTGGATTAAGAGCCGGCACTGGCGAGTGGTATGCTTCGGGTAGATGAAGTTACCCTCTTCGTCTTTCTTCGTGTGGATATGACACGGTAGATCCATCACATCATTACCTTCCTTATCTTTTACCTTCTTGGGGTTCCAAGATCCTTTGGGATTCCCTTTGAATTTGCCCTGAGTCACGGCCAGAGCCTCTCCAGGAGCTGCTGGCTCGGCCTTCCGCTTTTGCTTCCGACTGGAGTTTCCTTTATCCGACTGACTCGGCTTGTACTTGCCGCTCCAGAGTCGGTCCTCTTCTTCGCCGTTGGCGTACTTGGTGGCTATTTCCATCATCCAAATCAGGGTCATATCTCCAGTTCGACCAAACTTCAGGCTCAACTCTCTGTTCTTGATGCCATCCTTGAAGGCGCGAACCGCTTGATGGTCTGACACATTCTCTACAGTATGATGCAAAGTGATCCACCTCTGGATGTAATCCCTCAGTGTTTCACTCGACTTTTGTACACAAACTTGTAGCTCAGTCAATCCGGTAGGTCGCTTGCAAGTTCCCTCAAACGTCCTGACGAACACTCGAGAAAGATCTTCCCAGGTGTAAATGCTATCTTCGCCAGGTCGTCAGCTGCTTGATTTTTCAGTCGGGGTATGTGGTGGAGCTCTAACCCTTCGAACTTCTTTTCGAGCTTCCTCACTGCATTGCAGTATCCAGTCATGGCTGGGCTTCTAACATCCCACTCCTTCATCACTTGATTGACCACCAAATCTGAATCGCCATAGACCATAAGGCGACGGACGCCGAGTGAAATGGCCATGCGTAATCCATACAAGAGTGCTTCATATTCTGCTTCATTGTTGGAGGAATCAAAGTGGATCTGGAACACATATCTGAGCTTGTCTCCTCGGGGGGAAACCAAAACAACCCCAGCACCAGAACCATTTAACATCTTAGAGCCATCAAAGAACATGGTCCAATACTCCGAGTGGACTTGAGTCGGCTGTTGTTGCTCAATCCACTCGGCAAGGAAATCTGCTATAGCCTGGGACTTAATGGCTTTCTTTGCCTCGAATTTGATATCAAGGGGAAGGAGTTCAATCACCCGTTTAGCCACTCGACCAGTTGCATCTCTGTTGTGCAGAATTTCTGACAATGGTGCGTCGCTGACGACTGTAATGTCATGATCAGAGAAATAATGAGAAACCTTCTTCATGGTCATGTAGATCCCATATACGAGCTTCTGATAATGAGGATATCTTTGCTTCGATGGGGTTAAAACTTCAGAGAGATAATACACTGGGCGCTGAACTTTGAAGGCTTTCCCTTCTTCTTCCCGCTCGACCGTAAGTACTACACTGACGACTTGTCCTGTGGCTGCAATATAAAGCAACAGAGACTCTTTGCTGATTGGAGCAGCAAGCACCGGCTAGGTGGAGAGCAGAGTTTTTAACTCGGCAAACGCTGCATCAGCTTCTGGAGTCCACTCGAACTTGTCTGCCTTCTTCATCAGTCGGTAAAGGGGCAACGCCTTTTCACCGAGGTGAGAGATGAATCGACTTAACGCGGCCAAGCATCCAGTAAGCTTCTGGACGTCGTGCACACGCACGGGGCATTTCATTCGGAGTATGGTGCCAACTTTTTCTGGGTTAGCATCGATTCCTCGTTCGGAAACGAGAAAACCGAGTAACTTTCCGCCAGGTACTCCGAATGTGCACTTTGAAGGATTGAGCTTGATATCATACCTCCGAGATTGGCAAATATTTCAGCTAAGTCAGTCAACAGGTCGGAACCCTTTCACGACTTGACCATGATATCATCCATGTATGCTTCCACATTCCGACTGATTTGAGTGAGTAAACACTTTTTAATCATTCTCATGAACGTGGCCCCGGCATTCTTGAGGCCGAATGGCATGGTGATATAGCAGAAGTACCCGAATGGAGTGATGAAAGCTGTTTTGATTTCGTCGGGCCCATACAGACGGATCTGATGATACCCGGAATAAGCGTCTAGAAAAGACAATCTCTCGCACCCCACGGTCGAGTCGACAATTTGGTCGATACGGGGGAGAGGAAAATGATCTTTCGGGCAGGCCCGATTGATATGTTTGAAATCAATGCACATACAAAGTGAATTGTCCTTTTTGGGAACCATGATGACATTGGCGAGCCACTCGGAGTGGTATATCTCGCGGATGAACTCTGCTGCAAGGAGTCGAGCCACCTCCTCGCCAATGGCTTTTTTCTTCTGAACGGCGGACCGTCGAAGATGTTCCTTAACAGGTTTTGCCTTTGAATCGACTCTAAGGCGATGCTCAGCCAGCCCCCTGGGAACACCCGGCATGTCAGCTGGCTTCCATGCGAAGATGTCCCAGTTCTCATGGAGGAACTGGATGAGCGCTTCTTCCTATTTAGAGTCGAGTGTTGTGGAAATATGGGTCGGAGCTGCATTGGGATCAGTCGGGTGGATATGAACTGGCTTTGTCTCACCGGACGACTGAAATGCTGACTCTATGGCGGGCTTCTTGGCCCGTAGTGGATCACTCGGATCTGCATTCTTCTTGTAACCCTCTAACTCTATCACTGTTATCTGGTCATCCGCAATCTTTGAGCCTTTCTGGAAACACTCTTCTGCTTTCTTCCGGTTGCCAGTGATGGTGATCACGCCTTTGGGGCCAGGCATCTTTAACTTGAGGTACACGTAACATGGTCGAGCCATGAAGCGGGCGTAGGCTGGTCTTCCCAAGATAGCGTGGTAGGCGCTCCGGAAATCCACGACTTCAAATGTCAGCTTCTCTTTGCGGAAATGCTTCGAGTCGCCGAACACCACATCCAGAGCTATTTGGCCGAGTGACTCAGCCTTCTTTCCTGGGATGACTCCGTGAAAACTCATGTTGCTGGAACTGAGCCTGGACATCGGAATGCCCATTCCCTTGAGCGTCTGTGCATACAGTATATTCAACCCGCTGCCGCCATCCATCAATACCTTCGTCAGTCGAGTGCCTTCGATGACCGGGTCGACCACTAGCGCTTGCCTCCCAGGGGTGGCAATATGAGTAGGATGGTCAGACTGGTCGAAAGTAATGGGAGTTTGCGACCATCTCAGATAGTTTGGTGTCGCCGGGGCGACCATATTGACCTCACGGTTGATCACTTTCAGTCGACTTTTGCTCTCTACATCAGCAAAAATCATCAGAGTGGAGTTGACATGAGGGTACTCTCCATCACCGTCCTCCTTGTCCTCAGCCTTGTCCGACTCCTTCTCTTTATCTTTCGGCTGTTTCCCTTGAAACTGCTGGATTAAGAGCCGGCACTGGCGAGTGGTATGCTTCGGGTAGATGAAGTTACCCTCTTCGTCTTTCTTCGTGTGGATATGACACGGTAGATCCATCACATCATTACCTTCCTTATCTTTTACCTTCTTGGGGTTCCAAGATCCTTTGGGATTCCCTTTGAATTTGCCCTGAGTAACGGCCAAAGCCTCTCCAGGAGCTGCTGGCTCGGCCTTCCGCTTTTGCTTCCGACTGGAGTTTCCTTTATCCGACTGACTCGGCTTGTACTTGCCGCTCTAGAGTCGGTCCTCTTCTTCGCCGTTGGCGTACTTGGTGGCTATTTCCATCATCCAACTCAGGGTCATATCTCCAGTTCGACCAAACTTCAGGCTCAACTCTCTGTTCTTGACGCCATCCTTGAAGGCGCAAACTGCTTGATGGTCTGACACATTCTCTACAGTATGATGCAAAGTGATCCACCTCTGGTTGTAATCCCTCAGTGTTTCACTCGACTTTTGTACACAAACTTGTAGCTCAGTCAATCCGGCAGGTCGCTTGCAAGTTCCCTCAAACGTCCTGACCAACACTCGAGAAAGATCTTCCCAGGTGTAAATGCTAGCTTCGCCAGGTCGTCAGCTGCTTGATTTTTCAGTCGGGGTATGTGGTGGAGCTCTAACCCTTCGAACTTCTTTTCGAGCTTCCTCACTGCATTGCAGTATCCAGTCATGGCTGGGCTTCTAACATCCCACTCCTTCATCACTTGATTGACCACCAAATCTGAATCGCCATAGACCATAAGGCGACGGACGCCGAGTGAAATGGCCATGCGTAATCCATACAAGAGTGCTTCATATTCTGCTTCATTGTTGGAGGAATCAAAGTGGATCTGGAAAACATATCTGAGCTTGTCTCCTCGGGGGGAAACCAAAACAACCCCAACACCAGAACCATTTAACATCTTAGAGCCATCAAAGAACATGGTCCAATACTCCGAGTGGACTTGAGTCGGCTGTTGTTGCTCAATCCACTCGGCAAGGAAATCTGCTATAGCCTGGGACTTAATGGCTTTCTTTGCCTCGAGTTTGATATCAAGGGGAAGGAGTTCAATCGCCCGTTTAGCCACTCGACCAGTTGCATCTCTGTTGTGCAGAATTTCTGACAATGGTGCGTCGCTGACGACTGTAATGTCATGATCAGAGAAATAATGAGAAACCTTCTTCATGGTCATGTAGATCCCATATACGAGCTTCTAATAATGAGGATATCTTTGCTTCGATGGGGTTAAAACTTCAGAGAGATAATACACTGGCGCTGAACTTTGAAGGCTTTCCCTTCTTCTTCCCGCTCGACCGTAAGTACTGCACTGACGACTTGTCCTGTGGCTGCAATATAAAGCAACAGAGACTCTTTGCTGATTGGAGCAGCAAGCACCGGCTGGGTGGAGAGCAGAGTTTTTAACTCGGCAAACGCTGCATCAGCTTCTGGAGTCCACTCGAACTTGTCTGCCTTCTTCATCAGTCGGTAAAGGGGCAACGCCTTTTCACCGAGGTGAGAGATGAATCGACTTAACGCGGCCAAGCATCCAGTAAGCTTCTGGACGCCGTGCACACGCACGGGGCGTTTCATTCGGAGTATGGTGCCAACTTTTTCTGGGTTAGCATCGATTCCTCATTCGGAAACGAGAAAACCGAGTAACTTTCCGCCAGGTACTCTGAATGTGCACTTTGAAGGATTGAGCTTGATATCATACCTCCGAGATTGGCAAATGTTTCAGCTAAGTCAGTCAACAGGTCGGAACCCTTTCACGACTTGACCATGATATCATCCATGTATGCTTCCACATTCCGACTGATTTGAGTGAGTAAACACTTTTTAATCATTCTCATGAACGTGGCCCCGGCATTCTTGAGGCCGAATGGCATGGTGATATAGCAGAAGTACCCGAATGGAGTGATGAAAGCTGTTTTGATTTCGTCGGGCCCATACAGACGGATCTGATGATACCCGGAATAAGCGTCTAGAAAAGACAATCTCTCGCACCCCACGGTCGAGTCGACAATTTGGTCGATACGGGGGAGAGGAAAATGATCTTTCGGGCAGGCCCGATTGATATGTTTGAAATCAATGCACATACAAAGTGAATTGTCCTTTTTGGGAACCATGATGACATTGGCGAGCCACTCGGAGTGGTATATCTCGCGGATGAACTCTGCTGCAAGGAGTCGAGCCACCTCCTCGCCAATGGCTTTTTTCTTCTGAACGGCGGACCGTCGAAGATGTTCCTTAACAGGTTTTGCCTTTGAATCGACTCTAAGGCGATGCTCAGCCAGCCCCCTGGGAACACCCGGCATGTCAGCTGGCTTCCATGCGAAGATGTCCCAGTTCTCATGGAGGAACTGGATGAGCGCTTCTTCCTATTTAGAGTCGAGTGTTGTGGAAATATGGGTCGGAGCTGCATTGGGATCAGTCGGGTGGATATGAACTGGCTTTGTCTCACCGGACGACTGAAATGCTGACTCTGTGGCGGGCTTCTTGGCCCATAGTAGATCACTCGGATCTGCATTCTTCTTGTAACCCTCTAACTCTATCACTGTTATCTGGTCATCCGCAATCTTTGAGCCTTTCTGGAAACACTCTTCTGCTTTCTTCCGATTGCCAGTGATGGTGATCACGCCTTTGGGGCCAGGCATCTTTAACTTGAGGTACACGTAACATGGTCGAGCCATGAAGCGGGCGTAGGCTGGTCTTCCCAAGATAGCGTGGTAGGCGCTCCGGAAATGCACGACTTCAAATGTCAGCTTCTCTTTGCGGAAATGCTTCGAGTCGCCGAACACCACATCCAGAGCTATTTGGCTGAGTGACTCAGCCTTCTTTCCTGGGATGACTCCGTGAAAACTCATGTTGCTGGAACTGAGCCTGGACATCGGAATGCCCATTCCCTTGAGCGTCTGTGCATACAGTATATTCAACCCGCTGCCGCCATCCATCAATACCTTCATCAGTCGAGTGCCTTCCATGACCGGGTCGACCACCAGCACTTGCCTCCCAGGGGTGGCAATATGAGTAGGATGGTCAGACTGGTCGAAAGTAATGGGAGTTTGCGACCATCTCAGATAGTTTGGTGTCGCCGGGGCGACCATATTGACCTCACGGTTGATCACTTTCAGTCGACTTTTGCTCTCTACATCAGCAAAAATCATCAGAGTGGAGTTGACATGAGGGTACTCTCCATCACCGTCCTCCTTGTCCTCAGCCTTGTCCAACTCCTTCTCTTTATCTTTCGGCTGTTTCCCTTGAAACTGCTGGATTAAGAGCCGGCACTGGCGAGTGGTATGCTTCGGGTAGATGAAGTTACCCTCTTCGTCTTTCTTCGTGTGGATATGACACGGTAGATCCATCACATCATTACCTTCCTTATCTTTTACCTTCTTGGGGTTCCAAGATCCTTTGGGATTCGCTTTGAATTTGCCCTGAGTCACGGCCAGAGCCTCTCCAGGAGCTGCTGGCTCGGCCTTCCGCTTTTGCTTCCGACTGGAGTTTCCTTCATCCGACTGACTCGGCTTGTACTTGCCGCTCCAGAGTCGGTCCTCTTCTTCGCCGTTGGCGTACTTGGTGGCTATTTCCATCATCCGACTCAGGGTCATATCTCCAGTTCGACCAAACTTCAGGCTCAACTCTCTGTTCTTGACGCCATCCTTGAAGGCGCAAACCGCTTGATGGTCTGACACATTCTCTACAGTATGATGCAAAGTGATCCACCTCTGGATGTAATCCCTCAGTGTTTCACTCGACTTTTGTACACAAACTTGTAGCTTAGTCAATCCGGCAGGTCGCTTGCAAGTTCCCTCAAACGTCGTGACGAACACTCGAGAAAGATCTTCCCAGGTGTAAATGCTATCTTCGCCAGGTCGTCAGCTGCTTGATTTTTCAGTCGGGGTATGTGGTGGAGCTCTAACCCTTCGAACTTCTTTTCGAGCTTCCTCACTGCATTGCAGTATCCAGTCATGGCTGGGCTTCTAACATCCCACTCCTTCATCACTTGATTGACCACCAAATCTGAATCGCCATAGACCATAAGGCGACGGACGCCGAGTGAAATGGCCATGCGTAATCCATACAAGAGTGCTTCATATTCTGCTTCATTGTTGGAGGAATCAAAGTGGATCTGGAACACATATCTGAGCTTGTCTCCTCAGGGGGAAACCAAAACAACGCCAGCACCAGAACCATTTAACATCTTAGAGCCATCAAAGAACATGGTCCAATACTCCGAGTGGACTTGAGTCGGCTGTTGTTGCTCAATCCACTCGGCAAGGTAATCTGCTATAGCCTGAGACTTAATGGCTTTCTTTGCCTTGAATTTGATATCAAGGGGAAGGAGTTCAATCGCCCGTTTAGCCACTCAACCAGTTGCATCTCTGTTGTGGAGAATTTCTGACAATGGTGCGTCGCTGACGACTGTAATGTCATGATCAGAGAAATAATGCGAAACCTTCTTCATGGTCATGTAGATCCCATATACGAGCTTCTGATAATGAGGATATCTTTGCTTCGATGGGGTTAAAACTTCAGAGAGATAATACACTGGGCGCTGAACTTTGAAGGCTTTCCCTTCTTCTTCCCGCTCGACCGTAAGTACTGTACTGACGACTTGTCCTGTGGCTGCAATATAAAGCAACAGAGACTCTTTGCTGATTGGAGCAGCAAGCACCGGCTGGGTGGAGAGCAGAGTTTTTAACTCGGCAAACGCTGCATCAGCTTCTAGAGTCCACTCGAACTTGTCTGCCTTCTTCATCAGTTGGTAAAGGGGCAACGCCTTTTCACCGAGGTGAGAGATGAATCGACTTAACGCGGCCAAGCATCCAGTAAGCTTCTGGATGTCGTGCACATGCACGGGGCGTTTCATTCGGAGTATGGTGCCAACTTTTTCTGGGTTAGCATCGATTCCTCGCTCGGAAACGAGAAAACCGAGTAACTTTCCGCCAGGTACTCCGAATGTGCACTTTGAATGATTGAGCTTGATATCATACCTCCAAGATTGGCAAATGTTTCAGCTAAGTCAGTCAACAGGTCGGAACCCTTTCACGACTTGACCATGATATCATCCATGTATGCTTCCACATTCCGACTGATTTGAGTGAGTAAACACTTTTGAATCATTCTCATGAACGTGGCCCCGACATTCTTGAGGCCGAATGGCATGGTGATATAGCAGAAGTACCCGAATGGAGTGATGAAAGCTGTTTTGATTTCGTCGGGCCCATACAGACGGATCTGATGATACCCAGAATAAGCGTCTAGAAAAGACAATCTCTCGCACCCCACGGTCGAGTCGACAATTTGTTCGATACAGGGGAGAGGAAAATGATCTTTCGGGCAGGCCCGAGTGATATGTTTGAAATCAATGCACATACGAAGTGAATTGTCCTTTTTGGGAACCATGACGACATTGGCGAGCCACTCGGAGTGGTATATCTCTCGGATGAACTCTGCTGCAAGGAGTCGAGCCACCTCCTCGCCAATGGCTTTTTTCTTCTGAACGGCGGACCGTCGAAGATGTTCCTTAACAGGTTTTGCCTTTGAATCGACTCTAAGGCGATGCTCAGCCAGCCCCCTGGGAACACCCGGCATGTCAGCTGGCTTCCATGCGAAGATGTCCCAGTTCTCATGGAGGAACTGGATGAGCGCTTCTTCCTATTTAGAGTCGAGTGTTGTGGAAATATGGGTCGGAGCTGCATTGGGATCAGTCGGGTGGATATGAACTGGCTTTGTCTCACCGGACGACTGAAATGCTGACTCTGTGGCGGGCTTCTTGGCCCGTAGTAGATCACTCGGATCTGCATTCTTCTTGTAACCCTCTAACTCTATCACTGTTATCTGGTCATCCGCAATCTTTGAGCCTTTCTGGAAACACTCTTCTGCTTTCTTCCGGTTGCCAGTGATGGTGATCACGCCTTTGGGGCCAGGCATCTTTAACTTGAGGTACACGTAACATGGTCGAGCCATGAAGCGGGCGTAGGCTGGTCTTCCCAAGATAGCGTGGTAGGCGCTCCGGAAATCCACGACTTCAAATGTCAGCTTCTCTTTGCGGAAATGCTTCGAGTTGCCGAACACCACATCCAGAGCTATTTGGCTGAGTGACTCAGCCTTCTTTCCTGGGATGACTCCGTGAAAACTCATGTTGCTGGAACTGAGCCTGGACATCGGAATGCCCATTCCCTTGAGCGTCTGTGCATACAGTATATTCAACCCGCTGCCGCCATCCATCAATACCTTCGTCAGTCGAGTGCCTTCGATGACCGGGTCGACCACCAGCGCTTGCCTCCCAGGGGTGGCAATATGAGTAGGATGGTCAGACTGGTCGAAAGTAATGGGAGTTTGCGACCATCTCAGATAGTTTGGTGTCGCCGGCGCGACCATATTGACCTCACGGTTGATCACTTTCAGTCGACTTTTGCTCTCTACATCAGCAAAAATCATCAGAGTGGAGTTGACATGAGGGTACTCTCCATCACCATCCTCCTTGTCCTCAGCCTTGTCCGACTCCTTCTCTTTATCTTTCGGCTGTTTCCATTGAAACTGCTGGATTAAGAGCCGACACTGGCGAGTGGTATGCTTCGGGTAGATGAAGTTACCCTCTTCGTCTTTCTTCGTGTGGATATGACACGGTAGATCCATCACATCATTACCTTCCTTATATTTTACCTTCTTGGGGTTCCAAGATCCTTTGGGATTCCCTTTGAATTTGCGCTGAGTCACGGCCAGAGCCTCTCCAGGAGCTGCTGGCTCGGCCTTCCGCTTTTGCTTCCGACTGGAGTTTCCTTTATCCGACTGACTCGGCTTGTACTTGCCGCTCCAGAGTTGGTCCTCTTCTTCGCCGTTGGCGTACTTGGTGGCTATTTCCATCATCCGACTCAGGGTCATATCTCCAGTTCGACCAAACTTCAGGCTCAACTCTCTGTTCTTGACGCCATCCTTGAAGGCGCAAACCGCTTGATGGTCTGACACATTCTCTACAGTATGATGCAAAGTGATCCACCTCTGGATGTAATCCCTCAGTGTTTCACTTGACTTTTGTACACAAACTTGTAGCTCAGTCAATCCGGCAGGTCGCTTGCAAGTTCCCTCAAACGTCCTGACGAACACTCGAGAAAGATCTTCCCAGGTGTAACCCTAGCCGCCCCTCCTCCATGCTAGCTCCCACGAGCGACGGGAGGGAACCCTAGCCGCCCCTCCTCCAGACCCCACCTTCCTACCTCCCCCCCCCCGCCGCCGTCGGCAGGTGCTGACGGGCAAAGCCCGGTCAGCGCGGCGGCGGCGGGGCATCTTTCCTCTCCTCTGCCCGTGGCGTTTCAGCGCTGGGGGCCCCAGCGGCACGACGGCGGTGGTGCGGTGCGGCGGCGTGGCTGGTTAGTGGCGGCGCGACAACGGTCAGGGCCCCGGGCGGAGTGCGGCGGCTGCCCTCGGTATCGGCATAGGTGGAGGCGTGCGGGCGGCCGCCCAGCCAGATCCGCCCGCATCCCGTGCCGCGGGGCCGGCTGGCGGCGCGAGGTGGTGGCAGGTGCTCATCTGAGCCCCGGGTGGTGGATGGTCGCCGGTAGCCGGGTCCTGGCCTCCTGATGGGGGTCAGCTGGTGGTCGTGGTGGCCGGCTGTGTTGGTGGTTGTGCGTGCCTGGCGACTCACATGCTTTGAGCTTGCCGGGTGGCGCGGGTTGGGTAGTGGCCCGGCGTGGCTGCTACCCGGGCCGTGGGTGGCTCCACGGCGCTTGGCAGGTCGTCTGCGGCGGCGGTTTCCAGCGTTGGCTCGTCCGTAGTCGACTTGTGTTGGCCTTCGCTTCTTCTCCCCATCGTCCGGGCATTACTTCGTCGAAGGGCTGTCCTTTTCCCAGCAGCATTTCATTGCTCGTCTCGCGTTCGGTGCGGCAGAACCGAGCTCATCTCGTGCACCATGTAGCAGGACCGAGCTCGTCTCGCACCTGGTGCTACAGGATGGGTCGATGGAGGCCTGTTTTGGCTGGCCTACTCGGTCTCGGCGCTGGGGGATGCCCAGGGGTGTGAAAGACGGGAATTTTTCACTCATCTCTTTGGCTGAGGTAGCGGCGGATCTCGGGTGAGGTGTGATCAAGGTCTTGGATGCCGGGGCGGCGGCCCTAGTGGTGGTAGCACGGTGCTCTTGGGCAGAGTCCTGAAGGAAATATGCCCTAGAGGCAATAATAAAGTTGTTATTTTATATTTCTTTATTCATGATAAATGTTTATTATTCATGCTAGAATTGTATTAACCGGAAACTTGATACATGTGTGAATACATAGACAAAACACCATGTCCCTAGTATGCCTCTACTTGGCTAGCTCGTTGATCAAAGATGGTTAAGTTTCCTAGCCATGGACATGTGTGTTGTCATTTGATGAACGGGATCACATCATTAGGACAATAATGTGATGGACAAGACCCAACCCTTAGCTTAGCATAATGACTGTTCAGTTATATTGCTACTGATTTCTTCATGTCAAATATATATTCCTCTGACTATGAGATTATGCAACTCCCGGACACCAAAGGAATGCCTTTTGTGCTATCAAACATCACAACGTAACTGGGTGATTATAAAGATGCTCTACAGGTATCTCCGAAGGTCTTTGTTCGATTGGCATAGATCGAGATTAGGATTTGTCACTCCGAGTATCAGAGAGGTATCTCTAGGTCCTCTCGGTAATGCACATCATATGAAGCATTGCAAGCAATGTGACTAATGAGTTAGTTACTGGATGATGCATTACGAAACGAGTAAAGAGACTTGCCAGTAATGAGATTGAGCTAGGTATGAAGATACCGATGATTGAATCTCGGGCAAGTAACATACCGATGACAAAGGGAATAATGTACGTTGACATAGCGGTTCGACCGATAAAGATCTTTGTAGAATATGTGGGAACCGATATGAGCATCCAGGTTTTGCTATTGGTTATTGACCGGAGAGGTGTCTCGGTCATGTCTAGATTGTTGTCGAACCCGTAGGGTCCGCACACTTAACGTTCGATGACGATATGTATTATATTAGTTATGTGTTTTGGTGACCGAAGGTTGTTCGGAGTCCTAGATGAGATCACGAACATGGGAGTCTCGAAATGGTCGAGAGGTAAAAAATGATATATTGGAAGGTATTATTCAGACACCGGAAGGGTTCCGGAGTGTATCGGGTACATACCGGAGTACGGGAGGGGTTACCGGAACCCTCGGGGAAAGATATGGGTCATATGTGCCATAGGAGGGAGGCACACCAGCCCAAAAGGGGCTAGCGCGCCCCCCACCAGGGGGAAATCAAATTGGACAAGGGTAGGGGGCGGCACCCCCCTTTTCTTCTCCTTCTCCTACTCCTTCCCCCTTT
>NC_057810.1:41507350-41559481 GCF_018294505.1 Triticum aestivum
GGCGCACCTAGGCCGGCCTCCTCTCCCTATCTTTTATATAAGGGGGGTTCTATAAGACACACCAATTGCTCCAAGCCATGTGCGGCGCCCCCTCCACAGTTTACGCCTCCGGTCATATTCTCGCGGTGCTTAGGTGAAGCCCTGCGCGGATCACATCACCATCTCCTTCACCACACCGTCGTGCTAATGGAACTCATCTACTCCTTCGACCCTCTGCTGGATCAAGAGCTCGAGGGATGTCATCACGCTGAACGTGTGCAGAACTCAGAGGTGCCGTACGTTCGGTACTCGATCGGTCGGAACGAGAAGACGTTCGACTACATCAACCGCGTTAAGCAAACGCTTCCGCTTTCGGTCTACGAGGGTACGTGGACACACTCTTCCCCTCTCTTTTCTATGCATCTCCTAGATAGATCTTGCGTGAGTGTAGGAAAATTTTGAAATTGCATGCTACGTTCCCCGGCAGTGGTATCCGAGCCAGGTCTATGCGTAGATGATATGCACGAGTCGAACACAAAGAGTTGTGGGCGGTGATCGTCATACTGCTTACCACTAATGTCTTATTTTGATTCGGCGGTATTGTTGGATGAAGCGGACCGGACAACCTTACATGACCGCGTTCATGAGACCGGTTCTACCGACAGACATGCAACTAGTTTTGCATAAAGGTGGCTGGTGGGTGTCTGTTTCTCCAACTTTAGTTGAATCCAGTTTGACTGTGGCCGGTCCTTGTGAAAGTTAAAACAACAAACTTGATAAATCACCGTTGTGGTTTTTTTTACCGTAGGTAAGTAAGGTTCTTGGTAGAAGCCCGTAGCAGCCACATAAAACTTGCAACAACAAAGTAGAGGACGTCTAACTTGTTTTTGCAGGGCTTGCTTGTGATGTGATATCGTCAAGACATGATGTGATAAACGTTGATGTATGAGATGATCATGTTTTGTAGAAGTTATCGGCAACTGGTAGGAGCCATATGGTTGTCGCTTTATTGTATGAAATGCAAATGCCATGTAATTGCTTTACTAGCAACAGTTGGCGAGACGACCACGACGCTACGATGGAGATCAAGGTGTCAAGCCGGTGACGATGGAGATCATGATGTTGCTTTGGTGATGAAGATCAAAAGAACAAGATGATGATGGTCATATCACGTCATATATTTTGATTGCATGTGATGTTTATCTTTGTGCATCTTATTTCCGAATTCCACAGCTGAATTGCTATGGATGAATGCATATCATATCATCAGGGACCAAAAGACTGAAACCCACTTTGCAACATGGTTTCAAACAGGCTAAGTTAGTCGGTACTGAAGTCGTGAAGGAAGCACCTTCAGCTCACCTGGTTTGTCAAAGAGAACAGGAAGCAAGCGTGTGTATGCTTGTTATAACTAGGGAAAAAATGGTGCACCAGCCGGGAATCAAACCCGGGTCTGTATCGTGGTAGGGTACTATTCTAGCACTAGACCACTGGTGGCTTCGATGAGTGTTAATTCGAGGGAACCGAACTAATCATGATTAGTAGGTGTGCCTCTTCGATTGTAGCTTCTACAGAAATCAGTCTTTGTACACATTTTCCTTCCTGA
Organism: Triticum aestivum; assembly: GCF_018294505.1. Taxonomy (NCBI): domain Eukaryota; kingdom Viridiplantae; phylum Streptophyta; class Magnoliopsida; order Poales; family Poaceae; genus Triticum; species Triticum aestivum. Next base: position 41,508,936 of record NC_057810.1, read on the forward strand.
GAATACTTGTTCAGCCACTAGTTCCTTGCCATCCTGCTAAATTTTCTCTCCCTCTTCAGTAGTGAAACATCTGATTGGTACTCTCACTCTGTAGTGCCAAATTTCAGACCATCATCCACTGGACTTGTAGTAAGAGAATCACCAGCTGAATCTTGGTTACTCTGCACACGTATCGGATGAAGGCCGCAAATCCGCCTCAATGAAAAACGAAGTTAAGCTTGTGATCCATGGACCGGTGGGTGTTTGTATAAAAGCTTTGAGCTGTGAAGCAAAAACTTTGAGTGATCGAAAGCTTGGGATGTGTGTGATTAAGGAGGGAGGTTTGTTGGTTAAACAAGTTCAAAAGAGATGAAATGTACCTGCATTCCAAATACATTGTGGCATTTGTAGAATTGAATCATGCATAGTTTCAAAGAGAATCGGTTGCCACAATGTAAAAATTTGATGCAAAAAAAAAGATTTTGTGTAGTCTGTCGGACAACCTCTGAGCCACCCTGCACCAATGGCTTCTTCGAGTGGTGATTATCAAGTTAGGCCAAAAGCCTAAGCTTGGGGGAGTACGTATTTCCACCGACATTACTTTTACGTTCTCACATTTCATTCCAGTTGTCGGTGTCCACACTTTTTCATTGTATTATTCATGCTAGATTTTTCTCTCGCTTTCTTTTTGTGTGTTTGAAAAACTTTGAGAAAATACAAAAAGATTTCCTACTTCTTTTTGATTTTTTTTCTAGTGTAGTTAGTTGTAGTATTTAAAAAGAAAACCCAATTTTTCTCCTTGTTCTTCTTTTGCTTGTTGGGAGCTTTTCCGTGTAAATAGTTTTTCTCATTTTTGTTTTTCCCTTTTATTGTCTCGTTCAAGAAAACAAAAAACTCCAAAAATATTTCAGTGTGTTTCTCTGAATTTCTTTTTCTTTCTACTGAGTCATACCGAGGGGAAGACCACGATGAAAATGTTGAGTGGCTCTCATATGCATTACTGTTGATCCAATAAAGAGCCCATATTACCTTGTATTCTCCTTTCGAATAAAATGGTTGAAGATTCCAGCTTAGTCTACGGCCTTGTTGCACTATTATTATTTTCACATCGTTCGATCATGCAAGTGAAAGGTAATAATGATGATATTTGATTAACTCGTGTGGCAGAGAGAAACGGGTATGAACTCGACTTGTTCTGTTTTTGTAAATATGTTTAACCTAGTATCCATGATTCAACCTATCATTATCAAACATGTTTGCAATGACAATAGAGATTATAATTTCTCATGGCATGCATAAGTAGCTAGGAATGGATAATGATTTATCTTGGATGTCAGCATTGCGTGAAAATGATTGTGATGTAGTATGATGATATGGTATCCTCCTCTGAATGTTCGAGTGGCTTGACTTGGCACATGTTCATGCATGTAGTTGAATCAAACCAACATAGCCTCTATGATATTTATGTTCATGGTGTTCATATCCTACTCGTGCTAGCAGTATCCAATGTTACTTATGCATAATGCATGTTCATGACCGTTTTCGCTCTCTAGTTGGCCGCTTATCAACCTAATTGCTAGCCTTCGCCTGTACTAGACGGGAATTCTGCTTGTGCATCAAAACCATGAAACCCAATTTATTCCAGATGAGTCCACCATACCTACCTATATGCGGTATTACCCTGTCGTCCTAAGTAAATTTGCATGTGCCACCTCTAAATACTTCAAATAAATATCCTTTTTTGTGTGCCTGGATTGTTCATAGAGCGACAAGAGGTAGTCAGTATCTTCCATGATAAGAGGGTTATTCTCATGATGAGTGTTTATTCACTCGTCCTTACACGAGAGGGGCGGTAATACGGATTCCCAGTCCCGAATTCAAATTGCAATTAATTAAACCCCCCCTCCCCGACTGTTGTTGGTATGGACGACACCCGTTGTTTGGGCAAGCCGTGGAGTGTGATTGTTGGTGGAGGGGGAGTAAACCTTACTTTTATTGCTTGAGAACTGCCACTAATGTGTTTAGTATGGAAGATACCGATAACTAATGGCCGTGAAGTAAACAAGAAGGGTGCATTTCTCAAAATTTTATTTTCCTCTGTTTTAAAAACTTGAGCTCTGGCACAGCTGCAAATCACTGCATCCCTCTGCGAAGGGACTATCTATTTACTTTTATGTTGTGTCATCATCTTCTCAAATAAGCACCCGAACCTGAGAGCACTATTGTCATCCTCATGCATTGTTTGTAGCTAATGTTGGGTGCATCATGACTGGATCTTTCCTACCACAAATTACAATGTTTAGTCACTACTTGAACTTTGGAGGTGCTCTGCATTTATGTTTTGCGGTCTCAGAAAGGGCTAGCGAGATACTAATATTGTCATATTATATCATGGTAGTTTTGACTACGTGTTGTTGTTTGGGATATCTTATTATTGCTCGCTAGCTGATTATGCCATTGATACGAGTTAATATAATTTTTAAGAGTTATTTTCGACATGGTTAGTTATAATCTTGGCTGAAAACCTGGGTGCTACTTAAGCTTATTTATGTAAACAAGAGCAAAAGAGTTCGTAAAAGTTTTTCTTTTTCACTTTCAGTTTATCAACTAAATTGCTTGAGGATAAGAAAATGTTTAAGCTTGAGGGAGTTGATAGGTCTCCATCGTATCTACTTTTCCTAACGCTTTTCGTCTTGTTTTGGACTCTAATTTACATGATTTGAATGAAACTAACCCAGACTGACGCTGTTTTAAGCAGAATTACCATGGTGTTGTTTTTGTGCAGAAATAATAGTTCTCGGATTGGAACGAAACTTTGCGAGGAATTTTTATATGAATAAAGATAATTTATGGAGCCAAGAACCACCGGAGGGGGCACCTGGGTGGGCACAACCCACCAGGGCGCCCCCTCTAGGCGCGCCCAGGTGGGTTGTCCCCACCTGGTGGCCCTGCAGACCCTGAATCCGATGCTATAAAATCACATATTTCCAAAAAAATGGAGAAAGAATTAGCGCGTTTCACAAGACGGAGCCACCGTCATCTCTTGTTCTTCATCGGGAGGCCAGATCCGGAGTCCGTTTGGGGCTCTGGAGAGGGGGATCTTTGATCTTCATCATCACCAACCCTACTCCATCGCTAATTCCATGATTCTCACCACTGGGAGTGAGTAATTCCTTCATAGGCTGGCTGGTCCGTGGGGAGTTGGATGAGATTCATCATGTAATCGAGTTAGTTTTGTTAGGGTTTGATCCCTAGTATCCATTATGTTCTGAGATTGATGTTGCTATGACTTGGCCATGCTTAATGCTTGTCACTTTGGGCCCGGGTGCCATGATTTCAGATCTGAACTGTTTATGTTATCATCATTATATCTATGTTCTAGATCGGATCTTGCAAGTTATAGTCACCTACTACGTGTTATGATCCGGCAACCCCGGAGTGACAATAGTCGGGACACTTCCCGGTGATGACCGTAGTTTGAGGCGTTCATGTATTCACCATGTGCTAATGCTTTGTTCCGGTTCTCTATTAAATGGAGGCCTTAATATCCCTTATTTTCCATTAGGACCCCACTGCCACGGGAGGGTAGGACAAAAGATGTCATGCAAGTTCTTTCCATAAGCACGTATGACTATTTACGGAATACATGCCTACATTATATTTATGAGCTGGAGTGCCGCATCCCCCTAGGTTATGACTGTTATATGATGAATGTCATCCAACAAATCGCTGATCCAATGCCTACGATTTTCCTACATATTGATCTTGCTAAGTTACTACTGCTTATGTTGCTATCGTTACTGCTACAAAACTATTACTATCACTGTTACTATTACTATTGATGTTGCTACTACTATCAAAACTACCATATTACTTTGCTACTGATCACTTTGCTGCAGATAATTAATCTCGAGGTGTGATTGAATTTACAACTCAGCCGCTAATACTTGCAACTGTTGTTTGGCTCCCCTTGTGTCAAATCTATAAATTAGGGTTGAATACTCTACCCTCGAAAACGATTGCTATCCCCTATACTTGTGGGTTATCAATACTCCAATGTCACCACAAGTATCCGTGGGTCAATTATATGAAATGCATCAAGTAACTTTAGATTCATAATATCCAATCCAACACAAAGGACCTCAAAGAGTGCCCCAAGATTTCTACCGGAGAAACAAGGAGGAAACTGTGCATCAACCACCATGCATAGATTACCCCAATGTCACCTGGAGAATCCGCGAGTTGAGTGCCAAAACATACATCAAGTGAATGAATAGAACACTCCATTGTCACCACGGGTATCCCACGCAAGACATACATCATGTGTTTTCAAATCCATAATAGTATTCAATCCGATAATAGTGAAACCTCAAAGATAAAACTCAATTCATCACAAGAATGTAGAGGGTGAGAAACACCATATGATCCAACTATAATAAGAAAGCTCGCGGTACATCAAGATCGTGCCATATCAAGAACATGAGAGAGAGAGAGAGGGAGAGAGAGAGAGAGAGAGAGAGAGAAAGAGAAAGAGAGAGAGAGAGCTCAAAAACATAGCTGCTAGTACATACCCTCAGCCCCGAGGGTGAACTACTCCCTCCTCGTCATGGACACTGCCGGGATGATGAAGATGGCCTCCGGTGATGGTTTCCCCCTTCGGCAGGGTGCCGGAACAGGCTTAGATTGGGTTTTCATGGATACAAAGGCTTGCGGCGGTGAAACTCCCGATCTATGTTTCTTTTCTGGGGTTTCGATATTTATAGGAATTTTTGGCGTCGGTCTCACGTCAAGGGGGTCCACGAGGCAGCGGTAACCTAGGGGGCGCTCCCTCCACCCTTGCCGCTTCCTCATTAAGCTTCTGGTCTAACTTTTATGCTTCGGGGTTATCTTTTGGTCCATAAAAAATCACCGTAAATTTTCAGCCTATTCCGAGAACTTCTATTTCTACACAAAAAACGACACCACGGTAGTTCTGCTCAGAACAGCGTTAGTCCGGGTTAGTTATAATCAAATCATACCAAAACCATACAAAATTGTTGTAAACATGGCATGAATACTTCATAAGTTATAGATACGTTGGAGACGTATGAACATCCCCAAGCTTAATTCCTACTCGTCCTCGAGTAGGTAATGATAAAAGAAATAATTTATCAAGTGTGAATGCTAGATAGTGCACTAGTTTGATCAATGATAATTTCAATCACCTTTTCTATCATCATTATAGATCATAAACGGTAGCTCATCTCGTAAAACTTCTCATGATCAAGTAGCAATCTATTCACATGTTAAAGCATAGATCATAAACTTTCTTGAAAACTAACAAACTAAGTTCTCAGTCATCAAACAATTGCAATTCATATTATTTTCAGGAAGGGTCTATGTAAGAGTTTTGATTTAGCAAATCCCACATACTCAACTATCATATAGTCTTCCATGATTGCTACCACTCAAAGCATATTTTTAGAACAAATAGCACCCATTAAACACAGAGAAAGATAGGGCCTTAATGTTTCGCGTCCCAACTTATTTATCATATAGATAATTGTCAACAATGATAATTTATGATCAAATATATTTGAATGGCCATATATGCTTAGATCTTTCCCCATCACATGGTGCTTACCAACTAATTAAAGAGTAGGTTGGTATGAGAAGGAATACTGCCGAACCCTGCATGAAAGTAAAAGATAAGCCCTTCGCAGAGGGAAGCAGGGATTTGTAGAGGTGTCGGAGCTCGAAGCTTTTAAAACAGAGATGAATATAATTTTGAGAAGTATGCTTTCATTGTCAACGTAACGACCGAGAGTTCTCACTATCTTCCATGCTAGACACATTATAGGCGGTTCCCAAACAGAAAGGTAAAGTTTTTACTCGCCCTCCACCAACAATCACACTCCACGGTTGATCCTAAACAAAGGATACCGTTCATAGAAACAACAGTCTTGGGGGAGTTTTGTTTGATGATTATATTTTGATTTGATTTCGAGCATGGAACTGGGCATCTTGATTACCAGCCACTTTCTCGTGAATGACAAGTGAATCAACACTCATAGTGAGAATAACCCACCTAGCATGGAAGATACTGACAGCCCCTGGTCGCTACATGAGCGATTCGGGCATACAAAACAAATTATTATTTGTAGGTTTAGAGTTTGGCACATGCAAATTTACTTGGAACGACATATGGTGGACACTCATGGAAGAAACTTGGTTCAAGGATTTTGGATGCACAAGCAGTATTCCCTCTTAGTACAGAAATTTTGGCAAGCAAAATATTCTAAATAGCTAGCACCACATGTTGGAGGATCCATAACAATATAACTTCTATACAAATATACCCAAGCATAACTCATTATGTTGTCTTCCTTGTTCAACTTCAACTAATTTTCTCAAGTTAGAAAATAATTAATATGGCTCACAATCATATAAGTTGTCCTAGATAGTATATTTATATGTGAAATCTCGCTTCCTTCAATATTCTTTCATGAATTGTTCAAGTGACCAATGTTGAGTTTGCCAACTCTTAATAAATTTTACGACCTATACTTCTTATATGTGAAGTCATTAATCCCCATGGTACAAGCATATGAAACATATATAATTTTAGATTTATGATATTCAATTCATTCAACCATTTACTCATAGGATATAAGTGAAGCACATGAGTAAATGACAAACTACTACAAAAATATATAAGTGAAGATCAACGAGTAGTTCAATAATTATGTAGTTATGTGAAGACTCTCTCTCATTTAAAATTTTCAGATCTTGGGATATTATTAAAAAAACAAGAAAAACAAAGTAAAATGGCATTGCAAGGATAGCACATATCATGTGAAGAAGCAAAAACTTAGGCTCAACCAGAACTGACAAATAGTTGTTGAAGAAGAAAGGTGGGATGCCAACCGGGGCATCCCCTAGCTTAGATGCTTGAGACTTCTTGAAATATTAACTTGGGATGCCTTGGGCATCCCCAAGCTTGAGCCTTTGTGTCTCCTTAATTCCTCTTATATCACGGTTTTCCTAAATCTTAAAAACTTCATACACACAAAACTCAACAAGAACATGTGAGATAAGTTAGTCTAAATCCATGCAAAACCTTATCATTCTCTATTGTAGAAAATCACTAAAATTATAATTTGACATTGCATACTAAATTCCTCTACATATTTAATACTCCCATCCTCAAATAAAATCATTACACAAGCAAACATATGCAAACAATGCAATCATAACATTAATTTGTCTAAAGAGAACAGTCTCTAAAGGATGAGGTAGGATCCATACTTATTTCACTCAAAATATTCTAAAATTTGACCACACTGTAGAGAATTTATCATTGCATATTGTATCAAAGTTTCAAGATTTTATTACATTCTGACTTTTCTAGGGAAATTTTTGGAATAGCGATAAACTTTCTGTTTTGAAACAGCAACTCATATACTTGTGAATTGTGCATGGTGAAGGCTATCCTTGACACTTTTATTGAAATAAAAGATACTAAAACTTATTCTAAATAACAGCAAGAAAATCTAAACGAAATAAAATGACGCTCCAAGCAAAACACATATCATGTGACGAATAAAAATATAGTTCCAAGTGAGGATACCGATAATGTTGAAGCCGAAAGAGGGGATGCCTTCCGGGGCATCCCCAAGCTTAGTTGCTTGGATCTTCCTTGAATATTACCTTGGAGTTCCTTGGGCATCCCCAGTCTTCGGGTCTTGTCACTCCTTATTCTCCTCATATTGATAGCTCACCCAAAACTTGAAAACTTCAAACACACAAAACTTAACGGAACTTCGTGAGATGGGTTAGTGAAACAAAGCAAATTACCACTTTTAAGTATTGTTGTAAACTCAATATAATTTTAAATTGGTGTTATTTATACTGTATTTTAACTTCTCAATGGTTCATACTCCTCGATACTACCCATAGATTCATCAAAATCAGCAAACAACAAAACAAAAACAAAATCTGTCTAAAACAAAACAGTCTGTAGTAATCAGGAAACTTCATATACTTCTGTAACTCCAAAATTCTGAAAAATTAGGACAACCTGGGTAATTTGTATATCAATCTTGTGTAAAAATTCAGATCAAAAGGACACTTATGTGATTTTTGAAAATTGTTTTACTAGGCGCAAAAGTTTCTGTTTTTCAGCAAGATCAAATCAACTATCACCATAGATCATCCCAAAGGTCTTACTTGGCACTTTATTGAAACAAAAGATATAGAACATGATTACTATAGTAGCCTAATCATGTGAACACACAAAACAGTAGGTATAAATATCGGGTTGTCTCCCAACAAGCACTTTTCTTTAATGTCTTTTTAGCTAGGCATGATGATTTCAATGATGCTCACATAAACGATGAGAATTGAAACACAATGGGAGCATCATGAAGCATATGACTAGCACATTTAAGTCTAACCAACTTCCTATGCATAGTGATTTTGTGAGCAAACAATTTATGGGAACAAGAATCAACTATCATAGGAAGGCAAAATAAGCATAACTTCAAAACTTTCAACACATAGAGAGGAAACTTGATATTATTGCAATATGTAAAAGCATATGTTCCCCTCTCATAGTAATTTTTAGTAGCGTCATGAATGAATTCAACAATATAACAATGACATAAAGCATTCTTTTCATGATATACATGCATAAAAAATTTACTACTCTCCACATAAGAAAATTTATTCTCATGAATAGTAGTGGGAGCATCATATGAAACTTGAATACTATAAATTATGACAATAATTATCACTACTTTTTATAACATAAGTATCATCACAATAATCATCATAAGTAGCAACTTTGTTCTTATCATAGTCAATTGAAACCTCTTCTCAAATAGTGGAATCATTACTAAATAAAGCCATGACCTCTCCAAATCCACTTTTATCATTATAATAAGATTCAACACCCTCCAAAATAGTGGGATCAATACTACCTAAAGTTGACGCTCTTCCAAACCCACTTTCATCAATATAATCATCATAAATAGGAGGCATTCTTTCATCATAATAAATGTTCTCATCAAAACTTGGGGGACTAAAAATACAATCTTCATCAAACATAGCATCCCCAAGCTTGTGGGTATGCATATCATTAGCATCATGGATATTCAAAGAATTCATACTAACAACATTGCAATCATGCTAATCATTCAAAGATTTAGTGCCAAACATTTTATTAACTTCTTCCTCTAGCAATTGAGAACAATTTTCCTTTCCATCATTTTCACGGAAGACATTAAAAAGATGAAGCATATGAGGCAACCTCAATTCCATTTTTTAGTTTTCTTGCAAGATCTAAAGATATACCTTCAAGCATTCCATTTTCAACTAAAAGGTTCAATTGCAAGATCTAAAGATATACCTTCAAGCACTCACCTCCCCAGCAACGGAGCCAGAAAAGAGCTTGATGTCTACAACACAACCTTCTTGTAGACTCCTGTTGGGCCTCAAAGAGTAGAGTTTTGTAGGACAATAGCAATTTTCCCTCAAGTGGATGACCTAAGGTTTATCAATCTGTGGGAGGCGTAGTATGAAGATGGTCTCTCTCAAACAACCCTGCAACCGAATAACAAAGAGTCTCTTGTGTCCCCAACACACCCAATACAATGGTAAACTGTATAGGTGCACTAGTTCGGCGAAGAGATGGTGATACAAGTGTAAGATGGATGGTAGAAATATATTTTTATAATCTGAATTAATAAAAACAGTGAGGTAACTAGTAACAAAAAATGAGCAAAAAGGGTATTGCAATGCTTGAAAACAAGGCCTAGGGTTCATACTTTCACTAGTGCAAGTTCTCTCAACAATGATAACAAAATTGAATCATAGGTCAATCCCTCAACGTGCGACAAAGAGTCACTCCAAAGTTCCTATCGCAGAGAACATAAGATGAAATTGCTTGTAGGGTACGAAACCACCTCAAAGTTATTCTTTCCGATCAATCCATTGAGCTATTCCCATAAGCATCACAAACATCCTTAGAGTTCATAGTAAAATAACACCATATGACAGACATCAATCAACCCTAATGTCACCTAGATACTCCAATGTCAGCACAAGTATATGTGGGTCAATTATACGATATGCATCAAACAACTTCAGATTCATAATATTGAATCCAACACAAAGAACTTCAAAGAGTGCCCCAATATTTCTAGCGGAGGAACAAGGATGAAAACATGCATCAACACTTATGCATAGATTACCCAAATGTCACCTCGGGAATACTCGAGTTGAGTTCCAAAACATACATCAAGTGAATCAATAGAACACCCCATGTTTGTCACCACGGGTATCTCACGCAAGACATACATCATGTGTTCTCAAATCCATAATAGTATTCAATCCGATAATAATGAAACCTCAAAGGTAAAACTCAATTCATCACAAGAAGGTAGAGGGGGAGAAACACCATATGATACAACTATAATAACAAAGCTCGCGGTACATCAAGATCGTTCCATATCTAGAACATGAGCGAGAGAGAGAGAGAGAGATCAAACACATAGCTACTGGTACATACCCTCAGCCCCGAGGGTGAACTACTCTCTCCTCATCATGGAGACCACCATGATGATGAAGATGGCCTTTGGTGATGGTTTCCCCCTCCGGCAAGGTGCCGGAACGGGCTTGGATTGGTTTCTCATGGATACAGAGGCTTGCGGCGGCGGAACTCCCGATCTAGGTTTCTTTTCGGGGGTTTTGGTACGTATAGGAATTTTTGGCATCGGTCTCACGTCAAGGGGGTCCACGAGTGTGGGAGTCCTGGACTAGGGGGTCCTCGGGCGTCCGGTCTATTGATGTGGGCCGGACTGATGGCCGTGAAGATACAAGATTGAAGATTATCTCTCATGCCCGGAGGGGACTCCCGTATGCGTGTATGGCAAGTATAGGTGTCCAGATATCTTATTCCTTTCTGTAAAACCGACTTTGTACAACCCTAGGCCCCTCCGGTGTCTATATAAACCGGAGGGTAGATCGGAGGCAGGATCACAACATTGCTAGGCTAGCTAATCTAGGGTTAGCCAAATAGATCTCGAGGTAGATCAACTACTGTAACCCCAATACCCTCAAATATAATCAAGCAGGAGTAGGATTTTACCTCCATTAATAGGGCCCGAACCTGGGTAAACACCGTGTCCTTTGTCCATAGTTACCATTGGTCCTCCGACGTACAACTTGGGCCCCCCTACCCAAGATATGCCGGTTTTGACACCAACATTGGTGCTTTCATTGAGAGCTCCGATGTATCGTTGACAAAAGGATCGATTACTCACCTCTTCATCAACAATTATGCTGCGTCCATGGAAACCTTTCTCCCTACGCAAGTCTTTGTGTTTGGTGGCTTTGTGCTTCGCGCCAACTCAATCTGCCGCCTCAAGCAGGTCGACAGTTATGCCTCCGGCCAACAGATATGGTCTGGAAACCTGAACTATGTTGCTGACATCGGAGGAGATCTTGTCTTCCACGGGTTCGCAGCCCCGGCTTCCACTTTGTGTCCCCTGCAAGGAGACTCTTCGGATCCCCTATGATCCCGTCCAGGGTGAGGGAGTCCTGGATTAAGGGGTCCTCGGCTGTCTATCCTATGTGACATGGGCCGGACTGATGGGCCATGAAGATACAAGATAGAAGACTTCTTCCCGTCTTCGGATGGGACTCTCCTTTGCATGGATGACAAGCTTGGCGTTCAGATATGTAGATTCCTTTCTCTGTAACCTACTTTGTACAACCCTAGTACCCTCCAGTGTCTATATAAACTGGAGGGTTTAGTCCATAGAGGCAATCATAATCATAATCATAATCATACAGGCTAGACTTCTAGGGTTTTAGCCATTACGATTTCGTGGTAGATCAACTCTTGTAACACTCATATTCATCAAGATCAATCAAGTAGGAAGTAGGGTATTACCTCCATAAAGAGGGCCCGAACCTGGGCAAACATCGTGTCCCCCGCCTCCTGTTACCATCAACTTTAGACGCACAGTTCGGGACCCCCTACCTGAGATCCGCCGGTTTTGACACCGACATTGGTTCTTTCATTGAGAGTTCCGCTGCATCGTCACCAAAAGGTTTGATGGCTCCATCGATCATCTACAACAATGCAGTCGAGGGGGAGGTTTTCCTTCCCGGATAGATCTTCGTATTCGGCGGCTTCACACTGCAGGCCAACTCGCTTGGCCATCTAGAGCAGATCGATAGCTACGCCCCTGGCCATCAGGTCAGGTTTGGAAGCTTGAATTACGTTGCCATATCCGCGGGGACTTGATCTTTGACGGATTCGAGCCCATGCCAGCCGCTTCCTGCCACCGCGATGAACATGACCTAAATCTGTCATCGGACCGTGCCCAGGAGATAGCGCCTGTAACTGCTCTGGCCCTGGATCCGGAGCAGATTGCGCCGTCCGAGGACAGGAAGCTCAACCCCGTCGCGGAAGCCGCAGACCCAGCGATGTTAGAGCCGCACACAGATCCATCCTCGAGTGGGGCCTGTGTCACCGGAACCTCGGATTCGTCTCCGGCCATAGGTTCCGAACCGCGTGCATCCTCGCCCATCGAACCCGATCAGGCGCCGATTGTTGAATTCAGTTACATGGACATCTTCCGGCACTCACCTTTAGGCGATGTGCTAAACCCATTAAAAGCCCGCTCCTTATCAGGGGATTCTCAGCCGAACTATATCCGGTTTGGATTGGAAGCTAATGATGGAGAATTCCACTTCCCACCCACCACCCACTTCATAGCCACTGTTGAAAACTTAACCTACATGGTCGATTACGGCTCCGAAGACACCGATGGTATGGACGACAATGCCGGAGAGGAGCAGGCACAAAAACCATCGCTTACAGGGCGCTGGACAACTACCTCCTTGTATGACGTATACATGGTGGATACACCCAAAGAGAACATCGACGACAATGAGATGGATCCAGTCGAGGATAAGTCTCCTGAGATACAGCCGAAGCACTGACGTCAGCGGCGCTATTCTAAACCATGCCATGGAAAAAACAGCAATACCGGCACAGGAGAAAATAATAGTCCGGACGACGCTGAAGATAACGAAGACCCCGTTGAGCCAACTTCCGAACAGGATGAACGGGAGGATGGGCGAGTCAGCCCTAATGAACAGGCCATTAACGAAGACTCGGAGGATAGTAATTATCTTCCACCCTCCAAGGATGAGGCAACCCTTGGCGATGAAGACTTTATCGTTCCTGAGGAGCCCGTCGATCAGGAGCGCTTTAAGCGCCGGCTAATAGCCACTGCAAGGAGCCTGAAAAAGAAGCAACAACAGCTTCAAGCTGATCAAGATCTACTCAATGACAGATGGACTAATCTCCTGGCAGCCGAGGAATACGGCCTCAAGCGCCCAATCAAAAGTTACCCGAAACACAAATTGTTACCCTTGTTCAATGACGAGGCACTGGAGCCCGTCCTACCAGCGTGTAATGCGGCTGACCGACCACCACGTGGCCGGGACAAAGTGTCAACTCAAGCCGAACACCAGCCCACACTACCTCACCGTAAAAACAGAGACACAACAGCTAGGGGATACACATATGACCTGCGGCATGACCTGGAAAATAGAGCAGGTTAGACCAGATCGATCTATGGATTGCGGGGGCGTGCCCGATGCGCAATGATGGCCATCCGGCCGGACGTTACAAACATAACCACGCCCAGGCCGAAAACCGCAGACGAACTCCATCCGAGCTACGTCATGACTTGGCCCGATATAGAGGCACCACACACCCCCTCTGCTTCACTAATGAAGTAATGGAACATGAATTCCCGGAAGGGTTTAAACCCGTGAACATCAAATCATATGATGGGACAACAGACCCCGTGGTATGGATTAAGGATTTCCTCCTCCATATTCATATGGCCACAGTGATGATCTTCACGCCATCAAATACCTCCCGCTAAAACTCAAGGGACCTGCTCGACACTGGTTGAACAGTTTGCCCAAAACCTCAATTGGCAGCTGGGAAGACTTGGAAAGACGCCTTCCTCGACAACTTCTAGGGTACATATGTCCGACCTCCGGATGCCGACGACTTAAGTCACATAGTTCAAGAGCCCGGAGAGTCAGCCAGGAAATTCAGGACTAGGTTCTTAACTAAAAAGAACTAGATCATCGACTGTCCGGATGCCGAAGCCATAGCGTCCTTTAAACATAGCATCTGTGACGAATGGCTCGCCCGACACCTCGGCCAAGAAAAGCCGAAGTCTATGGCAGCCCACACGATGCTTATGACAAGCTTCTGCGCAGGCGAGGATAGCTGGCTAGCCTGTAGCAATAACAATACAAGCGAACATGGCACTTCTGAAGCCAGAAATAGCAAGGGCAAGCCCCGACGCAACAGACACAAGCGTCGAAGCAATGGTGACAACACCGAGGACACGACGGTCAACATCGGATTCAGTGGCTCTAAGTCCGGTCAGCGGAAGAAGCCATATAAAAGAAACAATCCGGGCTCGTCCAGCTTGGACCGCATACTCGATCGTCCATGTCAAATCCACTGCACTCCTGATAAAGCAACCAATCATACCAACAGATACTGTTGGGTTTTTAAATAGGCCGACAAGTTAAATGCCGAGAACAAGGAGAAGGGGTCGCAAAGCAAGGACGATGACGAGGAGCCCCGGCCACCGAAAACAGGGGGACAGAAGAAGTCCCCTCCCCCCCAAGTTAAAACGGTGAACATGATATACGCTACCCATATCCCCAAGAAGGAGTGCCAGCGCATGCTCACGGACGTCTACGTGATGGAGCCAGTCGCCCCAATGTTCAACGCATGGTCGTCCTGTCTGATCACTTTCGGTCGCAGAGACCATCCGACCAGTATCCGACATGGCGGTTCAGCCGCACTGGTCCTTGACCCAATCATTGATGGATTCCATCTTACGCGAGTCCTCATGGACGGTGGCAGCAGCCTGAACCTGCTCTATCAGGATACAATGCGCAAAATGGGTATTGACCCCTCAAGGATCAAGCCCACAAAAACCACCTTTAAAGGAGTCATACCGGGTGCAGAGGCCCGCTGTATGGGCTCAATCACACTAGGGGTGGTCTTCGGATCCCCGGACAACTTCCGAAGCGAAGAGTTGATCTTCGATATCGTCCCCTTCCGCGGTGGCTATCACGCACTGATAGGACAAACCGCATTCACTCGATTCAATGCGGTGCCACACTACGCTTATCTCAAGCTCAAGATGCCCGGACCACGCGGTGTCATAACAGTCAATGAAAACACGAAACGCTCGCTCCGCACCAAGGAGCATACCGCTGCCCTCGCAGCAGAAGCACAGAGCGGCCTTTTTAGACAGGACCTTAATTCGGCGTCCAAGCTCCCGGACACTGTCAAACGAGACCGAACCGCATTCATACCGTGCTTACATAACTACGCACTCAAAATACCATGGTCATAGACGGAGGCACATCTAGATCGTGGTGCATAATACGGCTCAACCTCCCCTGGACCCACATAATTTTCAGGTGGTCTCTTTAAACGATCGTTATGCCTATTTTAAAGACCCGCACGCAGCTCTCCCTTGGTCGTAGCATGTTAAATAGCCCTGTTGCTTATCGCACTACTTGTACAAATACGCTTTGACATATTAATCAAAACTATAATGGAAAATAGTTTGTGGCCCAATTTCTGCGTCATTAGCCTATTACTTCATTTTTCTTGATATTCTTATCAATTGCACCCGTACACTCTGGTACGCCTTAATTCTCCAGGGGCTTCATTACGCCCCATAATACGGCAACAAAGTCCGAACACTTTTTTACAGTATAGTTCGGCACCCCGAACTTTAGCATTATATGCATCGGCTCCGAATCATGTCTTTGGTCAATAGTTGGGTTGCCCGGCTCCTGTGCTTACTACCTTACGTTCCTCTATATCAGCTAGGGTAGTAAAGGGAGAACTACTGCGATTGTGTCCTGGTTGATCCGTATGAGCACCTCATTAGACAAAGCCGAAAACTGACTGTCATGATGTGGCGTGAGCCGGTCAGCTGTTCGAGAAGTTACAAATCTTTTGCGATTTTTTCTGCATTATGTGATGAATCGGTTTTTATCCGATCAGGTGTTTACAAGACCCCAAGTTCGGACTTACGAACACTAGGGGCTGCGCCTAAATTTCTATTTGTCAAACTCCTATGGCTAAGTGAGGGTGATAAAGTCACATAGTCCAATTGCCTGGTTCGTTACGCTAAACACCTCCTTTAAGGACCAAACTTTGGGATAAAGAGTGTTTAGATTCATCTCGAACACCCCTGTACTACCTACGTGGGGGATGAAGCCGACGACTGGCCAACTCTCAGATTTAACAAAACGACAGCACAGGAGGTAAAATTTTAAATAAAATACAAGCATTATATTACATCACGACCTTGTTTCTTAGTACAGGACATGATAACATGAATGTATTCATTCAAAAATCATATCCTTAGCACATTGCTCCGCCACAATGCGGGATCCCTCTAGAACATCATCAAAATACCGCTCGGGCGTGCAGTGCTCCTTGCCAGCGGGCAGTCCTTCGGTCGCGAGCTTGACGACATTCATCTTCGCCCACTGAACTTTGACACGGGCGAAGGCCATCCGCGCACCTTCGATGCAGACCGACCGCTTGAGGACGTCAATCCGGGGGCAGGCATTGACCAGCTGCTTCACGAGCCCGAAGTAGCTGCTGGTTATGGCTTCAGTAGACCACATCCGGACTATCAACTCCTTCATGGCCAGTTCGGCCACCCTATGCAGTTTGACCAGCTGTTTCAGCTGATCGCTAAAGGGCGCCGGATGTTCTGGCGCAACGTATTATGACCAGAATAGCTTCTCTGTCGATCTCCCCTCTTCGGCTCGGAAGAACTCCATAGCGTCGGAAACACTGCGCGGCAGATCCGCAAACGCCCCTGGAGAACTCCAAATCCGGGTTAGTAAGAGATACCTCTTCTTCACATATTTGCTCTGCATAATGAAGGCCTTAACCGCTGTAATTTTCCTGGCCTCTTGGATTTCTTGGAGGGCGCCCTGGGCTTCCACCCGGGCATCTTGCATGCTCTGGCGAGCCTTGGCGAGTTCGGTCTCTCGATCCTCAATATCGCGCTCCAAGGACTCACATTTCTTAACGGCGTCCTGGAACTCTTGCTGGACCTCATTTACCCTGGCCTCGTGTTTTTCACGGGCGGCTTGCTCCTTTGCCGCTTTCTTTTTGGCCTCGGCTAGCTCCTTTTTGAGATCCTCCACCTTGGGCGCCGCTCCTACAAATAAAATGGCACTACGGTCATTACAAATCATCTATCCTTTCTGATATACAGAAGGTCATTGCATACCTTATTTATCCTCTAGCTGCTTTTTTACGCGGCCGAGCTCTTCCTCGGCCCGCTCCAGACTCTGCTTCAGTCCAGAAACCTCAACAATATGAGAGGTCGCAGCCAGTAACGACGCCTGCTTGTTCACATTGAGTCATTTGGTTAGTCTCCTGCGAAACTTGTTTGGTCCTCTGTCCGGCTTTTCTTTTCAAACACCGGACATTGTATCAGGGGCTACTGTCTATACTGTGACATTCTTTTTACAAAAATGTGTTGCTTACGTCAAAGCCTGTTAGAAGGCTTGTGCAGGCTTTGTTCAGTCCGCACTTCACGGACTGAATCCTCTCAATCACCGTACCCATAAAGGTACGGTGTTCCTCAACAATGGAAGCACTTCGTAGTGCTTCCATTAGAGTGTCCGACGCCTCTGGTTGGACAGAGGTCACCGGCGGAATTGGCGCACCTCGTCCTTTTGAAGGAGGCTGCTTGCAAGGTTCCGGAGCCGCATAGATTTCCGAGACCGTACTCGGTTGGGGGATGAACTGAATATGGCCCCCATCGCTAGTCTCCATGGGGAATTTCTCACCCATGTCCGGCGGCTAAGGTTTCACCCTCCAGCGACGCCCTGACGACCTCCTGAGTCTCTCCCTGGCCTGGGATCTGATGTCTACTACACAACCTTCTTCTTGTAGACGTTGTTGGGCCTCCAAGTGCAAAGGTTTGTAGGCAGTAGCAAATTTCCCTCAAGTGGATGACCTAAGGTTTATCAACCCTTGGGAGGCATAGGATGAAGATGGTCTCTCTCAAACAACCCTGCAACCAAATAACAAAAAGTCTCTTGTGTTCCCAACACACCCAATACAATGGTAAATTGTATAGGTGCACTAGTTCGGCGAAGAGATGGTGATACAAGTGCAATATGGATAGTAGATATAGGTTTTTGTAATATGAAATTATAAAAACAGCAAGGTAACAAGTGATAAAAGTGAGCATAAACGATATTGCAATGGTAGGAAAAAAGGCCTAAGGTTCATACTTTCACTAGTGCAAGTTCTCTCAACAATAATAACATAATTGGATCATATCACTAGCCCTCAACATGCAACAAAGAGTCACTCCAAAGTCACTAATAGCGGAGAACAAATGAAGAGATTATGGTAGGGTACGAAACCACCTAAAAGTTATCCTTTCTGATCTATCTATTCAAGAGTTCGTAGTAAAATAACATGAAGCTATTCTTTCCGTTCGATCTATCATAGAGTTCGTACTAGAATAACACCTTAGGACACAAATCAACCAAAACCCTAATGTCACCTAGATACTCCATTGTCACCTCAAGTATCGATGGGCATGATTATGCAATATGCGTCACACAACCTCAGATCCATCTACTCAACCAACACAAAGTACTTCAAAGAGTGCCCCAAAGTTTCTACCGGAAAGTCAAGACGAAAACATGTGCCAACTCCTATGCATAAGTTCACAAGGTCACTGAACCCACAAGTTGATCACCAAAACATACATCAAGTGAATCACGTGAATATCCCATTTTCACCACAGATAAGCACAGCAAGACATACATCAAGTGTTCTCAAATCCTTAAAGACTCAATCCGATAAGATAACTTCAAAGGTAAAACTCAATCCATTAGAAGAGAGTAGAGGGGGAGAAACATCATAAGATCCAACTATAATAGCAAAGCTCGCGATACATCAAGATCGTGCCAAATCAAGAACACGAGAGAGAGAGAGAGAGATCAAACACATAGCTACTGGTACATACCCTCAGCCCCGAGGGTGAACTACTCCCTCCTCATCATGGAGATCGTCGGGATGATGAAGATGGCCACCGGTGAGGGATCCCCCCTCCGGCAGGGTGCCGGAACAGGGTCCCAATTGGTTTTTGGTGGCTACAGAGGCTTGCAGCGGCAGAACTCCCGATCTATCTTCCGTTTCGATGTTTTCGGGGTATATGGAGATATATAGGTGAAAGAAGTCGGTCGGGGGATGCTCGAGGGCCCACGAGACAGGGGCGCGCCCAGTAGGGGGGGGCGCCCCCCACCGTCATGGCTTCCTCGAAGCTTCCCTGGCTTGCAATCCAAGTTCCCTGAATTGGTTCTGTTGCAAAAATAAGTTTCCCGAAGGTTTCATTCCATTTGGACTCCGTTTGATATTCCTTTTCTTCGAAACACTGAAATAGGCAAGAAAACAACAATATGGACTGGGCCTCCGGTTAATAGGTTAGTAGCAAAAATAATATAAAAGTGTTTAATAAAGCCCATAAACATTCAAAATAGATAATAAAATAGCATGAATGCTTCTTAATTATAGATATGTTGGAGACGTATCAGCATCCCCAAGCTTAATTCCTGCTCGTCCTCGAGTTGGTAAATGATAAAAGAAAGAATTTATGAAGTGTGAATACTAGCAGGTGCACAAGTTTGATCAATGATAATTTCAGTCACCTTTTCTAGCATGATTATATGTCATAATAGTAGTTCATCTCATAAAACTTTTCTTGATCAAGTAACAAGCTATTCACATGTTAAAGCATAGACCATAAACTTTCTTGAAAACTAGAAAACTTTATTCTTAGTCATCAAACAATTGCAATTCATCTTATTTTCAGGAAGAGTCTATGTCAGAGCTTTGATTTAGCAAACTCCACATACTCAACTATCATATAGTCTTCTACAATTGCTAACACTCACGCCATACTTATGGTTATGGAGTTTTAATCAGCCACTAAGAAAGATAGGGGGTTATAATTTTGCCTCCCAACGTATTCACCTTTCGGTGATGTGAACAATAATAGTTCATGCTAACTTACATCCAATTGGATATATATATCAGGATCTTTCCAACATGAGGTGGTTGCCAAAGGATAAAATGAAAAAGGGAAAGGTGAAGATCACCTTGACTCTTGCATAAAGTAAAAGACATAAGGTAAAAGATAGGCCCCTCGCAGAGGGAAGCAAAGGTTGCCATGCACTTTTATGGTTGGATGCACAAAATCTTAGTGCAAAAGAACGTCACTTTATATTGCCACTTGTATATGGACCTTTATTATGCAGTCCGTCGCTCTTATTGCTTCCATAACAAGATCGTATAAAGCTTATTTTCTTCACACTAATAAGTCATACATATTTAAAGAGAAATTTTTATTGCATGCATTGATGACAACTTACTTGAAGGATCTTACTAAAAATTCAAAATTCAAAATCACCGGAACGTAGCAAAAATTCAAAATTTTCCTACGTGTCACCAAGATCTATCTATGGAGAGACTAGCAACGAGGGGAAGGAGAGTGCATCTACATACCCTTGTAGATTGCTAAGTGGAAGCGTTCAAGAGAACGGGGTTGAAGGAGTCATACTCGTCGTGATCCAAATCACCGGATATCCTAGTGCCGAACGGACGGCACCTCCGCGTTCAACACACGTACAGCCTGGTGACGTCTCCCATGCCTTGATACAGCAAGGAGAGAGGGAGAGGTTGAGGAAGACTCCATCCAGTAGTAGCACGACGGCGTGGTGGTGGTGGAGGAGCATGGCAATCCTGCAGGGCTTCGCCAAGCACCGCGGGAGAGGAGGAGGACTTGGGAGAGGGGGAGGGCTGCGCCAGAACTTTGGTAAAGCTCCCATGCGCCTCCCCACTATATATAGGGGTGGAGGGGGCTGGTTCCTTGCCCTCCAAGTCCATTGGGGAGTTGGAAAAGGTGGGAGGAAAGAAATCCCATCATTTCCTTCCCCATCGATTATTATCCCCCCCTTTTTAGGGATCTTGATCTTATCCCTTCGGGATATGATCTTATTCCTTCTAAGGGGGAATCTTTGTGCACCTTGACCAGGGGTGTGGGGCCTTGCCCCCACTACCCACGTTCATGTGGGCCCCCCCATGCATGTGGGCCCCACTTCGGAACCTTCTAGAACCTTCCCGGTACAATACCGAAAATTCCCGAACATTTTCCAGTGGCCAAAATAGGACTTCCCATATATAAATCTTTACCTCCGGACCATTCCGGAACTCCTCGTGACGTCCGGGATCTCATCCGGGACTCCGAACAACATTCGGCAACCACATACAAACTTCCTTTATAACCCTAGCGTCATCGAACCTTAAGTTTGTAGAGCCTATGGGTTCGGGAACCATGCAGACATGACCGAGACGTTCTACGTTCAATAACCAACAGCGGGATCTGGATACCCATGTTGGATCCCACATGTTCCACGATGATATCATCGGATGAACCACGATGTCAAGGACTCAATCGATCCCGTATACAATTCCCTTTGTCTAACGGTATTGTACTTGCCCGAGATTTGATCGTCGGTATACCGATACCTTGTTCAATCTCGTTACCGGCAAGTCTCTTTACTCGTTCCATAACACATCATCCCGCGATAAACTCTTTGATCACATTGTGCACATTATGATGATGTCCTACCGAGTGGGCCCAGAGATACCTCTCCGTCACACGGAGTGACAAATCCCAGTCTCGATTCGTGCCAACCCAACAGACACTTTCGGAGATACCTGTAGTGCACCTTTATAGCCACCTAGTTACGTTGTGACGTTTGGTACACCCAAAGCATTCCTACGGTATCTGGGAGTTGCACAATCTCATGGTCTAAGGAAAAGATACTTGACATTAGAAAAGCTTTAGCATACGAACTACACGATCTCTGTGCTAGGCTTAGGATTGGGTCTTGTCCATCACACCATTCTCCTAATGATGTGATCCCGTTATCAACGACATCCAATGTCCATGGTCAGGAAACCGTAACCATCTATTGATCAACGAGCTAGTCAACTAGAGGCTTACTAGGGACATGGTGTTGTCTATGTACCCACACATGTATATGAGTTTCCTGACAATACAATTATAGCATGGATAATGAACGATTATCATGAACAAGGAAATATAATAATAACTAATTTATTATTGCCTCTAGGGCATATTTCCAACAGTCTCCCACTTGCACTAGAGTCAATAATCTAGTTCACATCGCCATGTGATTAACACTCACAGGTCACATCGCCATGTGACCAACATCCAAAGAGTTTACTAGTGTCACTAAACTAGTTCACATCACCATGTGATTAAGACTCAATGAGTTCTGGGGTTTGATCATGTTTTGCTTGTGAGAGAGGTTTTAGTCAACGGGTTTGGAACATTTAGATTCGTATGTACTTCTCAAATCTCTAGGTCATATTGTAAATGCTGCTTCCACGCTCCACTTGGAGCTATTCCAAATGGTTTCTCCACTATACGTATCCGGTTTGCTACTCAAAGTCATTCGAATAGGTGTTAAAGCTTGCATCGACGTAACCCTTTACGTCGAACTCTTTATCACCTCCATAATCGAGAAACATATCCTTATTCCTCTAAGGATAATTTTGACCACTATCTGGTGATCCACTCCTTGATCACCTTTGTACCCTCTTGCCAGATATGTAGCAAGGCACACATCAGGTGCGGTACACAGCATAGCATACTGTAGAGCCTACGTCTAAAGCATAGGGGACGACCTTCGTCCTTTCTCTCTATTCTGCCGTGGTCGAGTTTTAAGTCTTAACTTCATACCTCACATCTCAGGCAAGAACTCCTTCTTTGACTGATCCATCTTGAACACCTTCAAGATCACGTCAAGGTATGTGCTCATTTGAAAGTACCATTTAGCATTTTTTGATCTATCCTCATAGATCTTGATGCTCAATGTTCAAGTAGATTAATCCAGGTTTTCTATTGAAAAACACCTTTCAAATAACCCTATATGCTTTCCAGAAATTCTACATCATTTCTGATCAACAATACGTCAACAACATATACTCATCAGAAATTCTATAGTGCTCCCACTCACTTCTTTGGAAATACAAGTTTCTCATGAACTTTGTATAAACCCAAAATCTTTGATCATCTCATCAAAGCACACATTCCAACTCCGAGATCCTTACTCCAGTCCTTAGAAGGATCGCTGGAGCCAGCATACCATTTAGCATCCTTAGGATCGACAAAACTTTTCTGATTGTATCACATACAACCTTTCCTTACGAAAACTGGTAAGGAAACTCATCTTGACATCCATCTGCCAGATTTCATAAATGCAGCTAATGCTAACATGATTCCAACGGACTTAAGCATCGCTACGGATGGGAAAATCTCATCGTAGTCAACTCCTTGAACTTGTGAAAAACTCTTCGCCACAAGTCGAGCTTCATAGATGGTGACATTACCGTCCACGTCCGTCTTCTTCTTAAAGATCCATTTATCTCAATGGCTTGCCGATCATCGGGCAAGTCCACCAAAGTCCATGCTTTGTTCTAATACATGGATCCTATCTCGGATTTCATGGCTTCTAACCATTTGTCGGAATTTGGGCCCACCATCGCTTCTCCATAGCTCGTAGGTTCATTGTTGTCTAGCAACATGACCTTCAAGACAGGATTACTGTACCACTCTAATGTAGTACACATCCTTGTCACCCTACGAGGTACGGTAGTGACTTGATCCAAAAACTTCATGATCACTATCATAAGCTTCTACTTCAATTGGTGTAGGCGCCACAGGAACAACTTCCTGTGCCCTGCTACATACTTGTTGAAGTGACGGTTCAATAACCTCATCAAGTCTCCACCATCCTCCCACTCAATTTTCGAGACAAACCTTTCCTCGAGAAAGGACCCGATTCAAGAAACAATCCCTATTGCTCTCGGATCTGAATTAGGAGGTATACCCAATTGTTTTGGGTGTCCTATGAAGATGCATTTTATCCGCTTTGGGTTCGAGCTTATCAACCTGAAACTTTTTCACATAAGCGTCGCAGCCCCAAACTTTTAAGAAACGACAACTTAGGTTGCTCCAAACCATAGTTCAAACGGTGTCGTCTCAACGGAATTACGTGGTGCCCTATTTTAAAGTGAATGCGGTTGTCTCTAATGCCTAACCCATGAACGATAGTGGTAATTCGATAAGAGACATCATGGTACGCACCATATCCAATAGGGTGCAATTATGAAGTTCGGACACACCATCACACTATGGTGTTCCAGATGGTATTAATTGTGAAACAATTTCCACAATGTCTTAATTGCGTGCCAAAGCTCGTAACTCAGATACTCATCTCTATGATCATATCATAGACATTTTATCCTCTTGTCATGATGATCTTCAACTCACTCTGAAATTACTTGAACCATTCAATAATTCATACTTGTGTTTCATCAAGTAAATATACTTAGTATCTACTCAAATCATCTGTGAAGTAAGAACATAACGATATCCACTGCGTGCCTTAGCACTTATTGGAGTGCACACATCCAAATGTATTACTTCCAACAAGTTGTTATCTTGTTCCATCTTACTGAAAACGAGGCTTTTCAGTCATCTTGCCCATGTGGTATGATTTGCATATCTCAAGTGATTCAAAATCAAGTGAGTCCAAACGATCCATCTGCATGGATTTTCTTCATGCGTATACACCAATAGACATGGTTCGCATGTCTCAAACTTTTCAAAAACGAGTGAGTCCAAAGATCCATCAACATGGAGCTTCTTCATGCGTTTTACACCAATATGACTTACATGGCAGTGCCACAAGTAAGTGGTACTATCATTACTATCTTATATCTTTTGGCATGAAAATGTGTATCACTACGATCGAGATTCAATAAACCATTCCTATTAGGTGCAATACCATTGAAGGTATTATTCAAATAAACAGAGTAACCATTATTCTCCTTAAATGAATAACCGTATTGCGATAGACATAGTCCAATCATGTCTATGCTCAACGCAAACACCAAATGACAATTATTCAGGTTTAATACTAATCTTGATGGTAGAGGGAGCGTGCGATGTTTGATCACATCAAAATTGGAAACACTTCCAACACATATCGTCAGCTCTCCTTTAGCTAGTCTCCATTTATTCTGTAGCTCTTTTATTTCGAGTTACTAACACTTAGAAACGAACCGGTATCTTAATACCCTGGTGCTACTAGGAGTACTAGTAAAGTACACCTTAACATAATGTATATCCAGTATACTTCTATCGACCTTGCCAGCCTTCTCATCTACCAAGTATCTAGGGTAATGCTGCTCCAGTGGCTGTTCCCCTTATTACAGAAGCACTTAGTCTCGGGTTTGGGTTCAACCTTGGGTTTCTTCACTAGAGCAGCAGCTGATTTGCCGTTTCATGAAGTATCCCTTCTTTCCCTTGCCCTTCTTGAAACTAGTGGTTTCACCAACCATCAACAATTGATGCTCCTTCTTGATTTCTACTTTCGCGGTGTCAAACATCGCGAATACCTCAAGGTTCATCATATGTATCCCTGATATGTTATAGTTCATCACGAAGCTCTAGCAGCTTGGTGGCAATGACTTTGGAGAAACATCACTATCTCATCTGGAAGATCAACTCTCACTTGATTCAAGTGATTGTTGCACTCAGACAATCTAAGCACAAGCTCATCGATTGAGCTTTCTCCCTTAGTTTGCAGGCTAAGAAAATCGTCGGAGGTCTCATACCTCTTGACGTGGGCACGAGCCTGAAATCCCAATTTCAGCCCTCGAAACATCTCATATGTTCCGCGACGTTTCGAAAACGTCTTTGGTGCCTCTACTCTAAACCATTTAACCGAACTATCACGTAGTTATCAAAACGTGTATGTCCGATGTTCGCAACATCCACAGACGACGTTTGGGGTTCTGCACACTGAGCGGTGCATTAAGGACATAAGCTTTCTACTGATCGCATAATCTCTACTATCAACTTTCAACTATATTTTCTCTAGGAACATATCTAAACAGTGGAAGTAAAGCGCGAGCTTATGACATAATTTGCAAAGATCTTTTGGCTATGTTCAGGATAATTAAGTTCATCTTATGAACTCCCACTCAGATAGACATCCCTCTAGTCATCTAAGTGATTACATGATCCGAGTCAACTAGGCCGTGTCCGATCATCACGTGAGACGGACTAGCCATCATCGGTGAACATCTTCATGTTGATCGTATCTACTATACGACTCATGCTCGACCTTTCGGTCTCTTGTGTTCCGAGGCCATGTCTGTACATGCTAGGCTCGTCAAGTTAACCTAAGTGTTTTGCGTGTGTAAATATGGCTTACACTCGTTGTATGTGAACGTAAGAATCTATCACACCCGATCATCACGTGGTGCTTCGAATCAATGAACTTTCGCAACGGTGCACAGTTAGGGGGAACGTAGCAAAAATTCAAAATTTTCCTACGTGTCACCAAGATCTATCTATGGAGAGACTAGCAATGAGGGGAAGGAGAGTGCATCTACATACCCTAGTAGATCGCTAAGCGGAAGCGTTCAAGAGAACGGGGTTGAAGGAGTCGTACTCGTCGTGATCCAAATCACCGGAGATCCTAGTGCCGAACGGACGGCACCTCCGCGTTCAACACATGTACAGCCCGGTGACGTCTCCCATGCCTTGATCCAGCAAGGAGAGAGGGATAGGTTGAGTAAGACTCCATCCAGCAGTAGCACGACGGCGTGGTGGTGGTGGAGGAGCATGGCAATCCTGCAGGGCTTCGCCAAGCACCGCGGGAGAGGAGGAGGACTTGGGAGAGGGGGAGGGCTGCGCCAGAACTTTGGTAAAGCTCCCATGCGCCTCCCCACTATATATAGGGGTGGAGGGGGCTGGTTCCTTGCCCTCCAAGTCCATTGGGGAGTTGGAAAAGGTGGGAGGAAAGAAATCCCATCATTTCCTTCCCCATCGATTATTATCCCCCCTTTTTAGGGATCTTGATCTTATCCCTTCGGGATATGATGTTATTCCTTCTAAGGGGGAATCTTTGTGCACCTTGACCAGGGGTGTGGGGCCTTGCCCCCACTACCCACGTTCATGTGGGCCCCCCCATGCAGGTGGGTCCCACTTCGGAACCTTCTAGAACCTTCCCGGTACAATACCGAAAATTCCCGAACATTTTCCAGTGGCCAAAATAGGACTTCCCATATATAAATCTTTACCTCCGGACCATTCCGGAACTCCTCGTGACGTCCGGGATCTCATCCGGGACTCCGAACAACATTCGGCAACCA
The DNA here is from genome assembly GCF_018294505.1 of Triticum aestivum. Taxonomy (NCBI): domain Eukaryota; kingdom Viridiplantae; phylum Streptophyta; class Magnoliopsida; order Poales; family Poaceae; genus Triticum; species Triticum aestivum. The sequence continues at coordinate 41,536,333 of NC_057810.1, forward strand.
CATACAGACTTCCTTTATAACCCTAGCGTCATCGAACCTTAAGTGTGTAGACCCTACGGGTTCGGGAACCATGCAGACATGACCGAGACGTTTTACGGTCAATAACCAACAGCGGGATCTGGATACCCATGTTGGCTCCCACATGTTCCACGATGATCTCGTTGGATGAACCACGATGTCAAGGACTCAATCGATCCCGTATACAATTCCCTTTGTCTAACGGTATTGTACTTGCCCGAGATTCGATCGTCGGTATACCGATACCTTGTTCAATCTCGTTACCGGCAAGTCTCTTTACTCGTTCCGTAACAAATCATCCCGCGATCAACTCTTTGATCACATTGTGCACATTATGATGATGTCCTACTGAGTGGGCCGAGAGATACCTCTCCGTCACACGGAGTGACAAATCCCAGTCTCGATTCGTGCCAACCCAACAGACACTTTCGGAGATACCTGTAGTGCACCTTTATAGCCACCCAGTTACGTTGTGACGTTTGGTACACCCAAAGCATTCCTACGGTATCGGGAGTTGCACAATCTCATGGTATAAGGAAAAGATACTTGACATTAGAAAAGCTTTAGCATATGAACTACACGATCTCTGTGCTAGGCTTAGGATTGGGTCTTGTCCATCACATCATTCTCCTAATGATGTGATCCTGTTATCAACGACATCCAATGTCCATGGTCAGGAAACCGTAACCATCTATTGATCAATGAGCTAGTCAACTAGAGGCTTACTAGGGACATGGTGTTGTCTATGTACCCACACATGTATCTGAGTTTCTTGTCAATACAATTATCGCATGGATAATAAACGATTATCATGAACAAGGAAATATAATAATAACTAATTTATTATTGCCTCTAGGGCATATTTCCAACAATAGGTAGGTATGGTGGACTCTCATGGCAAAAACTGGGTTTAAGGATATTTGGAAGCACAAGTAGTATCTCTACTTGGTGCAATGAATTTTGGCTAGCATGAGGGGGAAAGGCAAGCTCAACATGTTTGAATGATCCATGACAATATACTTTAACTGAGATTTGAGAAAACATAACCCATTACATTGTCTTCCTTGTCCAACATAAACTCTTTAGCATGTGATACTTAATGAGTGCTCACAATTATAAAATATGTCCATGATAGTATATTTATATGTGAAATCTCTCTTCCTTCAATATTCTTTCATGAATTGTTCAAATGACCAAAACAATGCTTGCTAACCTCCAATCAATTTAGAACCTCTACTTCTTATATGTGAAGTCATTACTCCCCATGGCATAAGCATATGAAGCATATATAATTTTAGATTTATGACATTTAACTCATTCAACCATTTACTCATAGGATATAAGTGAGGCACAAGAGTAAATGACAAACTACTCCAAAAAGATATAAGTAAAGATCAATGAGTAGTTAAATAATTATGTAACTATGCGAAGACTCTCTCTCATTAAAGAATTGCAGATCTTGGTATTTTATTCAAACAGCAAGAAAAACAAAACAAAATGACATTTCAAGGATAGCACACATCATGTGAAGAATCAAAAACTTAGCTTCAACCGATACTAACCGTTAATTGTTGAAGAAGAAAGGTGGGATGCCTACTGGGGCATCCCCAAGCTTAGATGCTTGAGACTTCTTGAAATATTATCTTGGGGTGCCGTGGGCATCCCCAAGCTTGAGCTTTTGTGTCTCCTTAATTCCTTTTATATCACGGTTTCCCTAAATCTCAAAAACTTCATCCACACAAAACTCAATAAGAACTCGTGAGATAAGTTAGTATAAAACAATGCAAAAACCTTCTCGTTTTCCACTGTAAAAAATTACTAACATTATTATTCAACATTGCATACTAAATGTCTCTGCATATTTAACACTCCTGTCCTAAAATAGAATCATTAAACAAGCAAACATATGCGAACAATGCAAACATAACAGCAATCTGCCAAAACAGTATAGTCTGTAAAGAATGCAAGATTCGTCATACTTCCCTAACTCCAAAAATTATAATAAAAATAGTACGCTGTATAAGATTTATCAGATCTCATTATGCAAAAAGATTCAACATTATATCACTCTCTGACTTTTCTAGGGAATTTTTGCAACAGCGGTAAACTTTCTGTTTTGAAACAGCAACATGTATAGTTGCAAAATAAGCATGGAAAAGGCTATCCTTGACATTTTTATTGGAAATAAAGATGCATAACATTATTCTAAATAAAAAAAAGCAAATACTAACAAAATAAAATGACACTCCAAGCAAAACACCTATCATGTGGAAAATAAAAATATAGCTCCAAGTAAAGTTACCGATGAACCAAGACGAAAGATTGGATGCCTTCCGGGGCATCCCCAAGCTTAGGCTCCTGGTTGTTCTTGAATATTACCTTGGGGTGCCTTGGGAATCCCCAAGATTAGGTTCTTACCACTCCTTATTCCATAGTCCATCGAATCTTTACCCAAAACTTGAAAACTTCACAACACGAAACTCAAAACAAAACTCGTAAGCTCCGTTAGTATAAGAAAATTAATCACCACTTAGGTACTGTAATGAACTCATTATTTATTATATTGGTGTTAAACCTACTGTATTCCAACTTATCTATGGTTCATACCCTCAGATACTACTCATAGATTCATCAAAATAAGCAAACAACACAATGAGAAAAGAATCTGTGAAAAACAGAACAGTCTGTAGTAATTTGTATCAAACGTATACTTATGTAACTCCAAAAATTCTGAAATAAATTGGTGGACCTGAGGAATTTGTCTATTAATCCTCTTCAAAAAGAATCTACCTAAAATCACTCTTCTGTAAAAAATGGCAGCTAATCTCGTGAGTGCAAAGTTTCTGTTTTTTACAGCAAGATCACAAAGACTTCACCCAAGTATTCCCAAAGGTTCTACTTGGCACAAACACTAATTAAAACATAAAAACACATCTAAGAAGAGGCTAGATGAATTATTTATTACTAAACAGGGTCAAAAAGTAAAGAACAAAAATAAATTTGGGTTGCCTCCCAACAAGAGCTATCGTTTAACGCCCCTAGCTAGGCATGATGATTTCAATGATGCTCACATAAAAGATACGAATTGAAACATAAAGAGCATCATGAAGAATATGACTAGCACATTTAAGTCTAACCCACTTCCTATGCATAGGGATTTTGTGAGCAAACAACTCATGGAAACAATAATCAACTAGCATAGGAAGGCAAAACAAGCATAACTTTAAAACTTTAAGCACATAGAGAGGAAACTTGATATTATTGCAATTCCTACAAGCATATGTTCCTCCCTCATAATAATTTTCAGTAGAATCATAATGAATTCAAAAATATAACCTGCACATAAAGCATTCTTTTCATGATCTACAAGCATAGAAAATTTACTACTCTGCACATAAGCAAATTTCTTCTCATGAATAGTAGTGGGAGCAAACTCAACAAAATAATTATCATGTGAGGCATAATCCAATTGAAAACTAAAATCATGATGACAAGTTTCATGGTTATCATTATTCTTAATAGCATACAAGTCATCACAATAATCATCATAGAAAGCAACTTTGTTCTCATAATCAATTGGAACCTCTTCCGAAATAGTGGATTCATCACTAAATAAAGTCATGACCTCTCCAAATCCACTTTCATAATTATCACAATAATAATCAACATCCTCCAAAATAGTGGGATCATTACTTCCTAAAGTTGACACTCTTCCAAACCCACTTTCATCAATATAATCATCATAAATAGGAGGCATGCTTTCATCATAATAAATATTCTCATCAAAACTTGGGGGACAAAAAATATCATAGTCATCAAACATAGCATCCCCAAGCTTGTGGCTTTGCATATCATTAGCATCATGGATATTCAAGGAATTCATACTAACAACATTGCAATCATGCTCATCATTCAAAGATTTCATGCAAAACATTTTATAGACTTCTTCTTCTAGCACTTGAGCACAATTTTCCTTACCATCATTGTCACGAAAGATATTAACAAGATGAAGCGTATGAGACAAACTCAATTCCATTTTTTTGTAGTTTTCTTTTATAGACTAAACTAGTGATAAAACAAGAAACAAAAAGATTCAATTGCAAGATCTAAAGATATACCTTCAAGCACTCACGTCCCCGGCAACGGCACCAGAAAAGAGCTTGATGTCTACTACACAACCTTCTTCTTGTAGACGTTGTTGGGCCTCCAAGTGCAGAGGTTTGTAGGACAGTAGCAAATTTCCCTCAAGTGGATGACCTAAGGTTTATCAATCCGTGGGAGGCGTAGGATGAAGATGGTCTCTCTCAAACAACCCTGCAACCAAATAACAAAAAGTCTCTTGTGTCCCCAACACACCCAATACAGTGGTAAATTTTATAGGTGCACTAGTTCGGCGAAGAGATGGTGATACGAGTGCAATATGGATAGTAGATATAGGTATTTGTGATCTGAAATTACAAAAACAGCAAGGTAAAAAGTGATAAAAGTGAGCGTAAACTAGTAATGGAACACCAGGGGACAGTGCGCCATTACTAGTTTTAACTAGTAATGGCGCACCACACCTCTTGTGCGCCACCACTAACATTTGTTTTTACTTTTTTTTTTCAAAACTAGTAATGGCGCACCAGGGGACAATGCGCCATTACTAGTTTTATCTAGTAATGGCGCACCAGAACCGCGGTGCACCACTACTAACAATTATTTTTTATATTTTTTTTCAAAACTAGTAATGGCACACCAGCCACCAGGTTCGCCACTAGGAACCAGGGTTACTAATGGCGCATTCTTAGGAGGTGCGCCATTGGTAACCTGGGACTAGCTAGATATTTTGGACAGCCACCTACCACACTCACTTTCCCCACTTCATTTTCTCCACCTCCTCCTCCAAGCTTGGTCTCGGCTTTTCCTCCTCCTCACCTCATTTGCACCATAGATTCGTCCAAATTAAGTGGTTAAATTTCCTTTTTTGACAGGTGAGTAAGGGGAAAGCTTTCTTTATGTTCTAGATCTACTTTTTTCTCCCTCCAACAATGTGCACATGCACTTTTTATGGCCTAGATCGACGTATGTTTGTGGTGTTGTATATGTTTGTGTTTGGAGGTACCGGTATTTGAAATGCGATAGTTGCCAATATTTTGCCGGAATGTTGATTCATTTCCGTTTCGGCGAGAATTTGGCACTATGCATTCTTTTTAGTCCTATTTTTAGGCAAAGTCATGCCAACTTTTTTTGTTGTTGTAAAATATCGTTTTGCTCTACCCCACAGGCGACCATGGTCCGCACGATGACCGAAGGCATCGTGAATAGGTTTTTGAGCTCCGCGAAGGCCGAGATGCTTCAAAAGAATGAGATGGAGATAAGATGTCCATGTCGAAGATGCAAGCTGAAGAGCCTTATGGACCCGGATTTTGTAAAGGTGCGGGACAACTTGCTCTTGCGTGGTTTCATGGATGGCTATCGGTGGCAAGGTGATGAAGATGATTATGAAGTCGTCCATGGGGGCCAGGCAAGAAATGAGGAAGGGCAGCAAGACAACCGCGGCAAGGGCGGGCGAGAAGATGAAGAGTCTCCAGGACATGATCACGAAGGAGATGCAGTACACTGTCATCATGTAGAAGATGCCAGACATGATGATGAGGAAGATCAAAACAAAGGGAATGATCATGAAGGTGAAGATGCCGGAGCATACGACGATGGACCATTGAGGGGCTGGGTGCAAGAGCCTCATATTCAAGAGCTGCTTCTCAAGCAGGTGGATAATGCAAGAGCTACCGCCCGAGAGAAAGCCAAGCTGGATCAACTGGAGATAGACGCGATTACTCCATTGTATGAAGGATGCAGGCCCGAGGATACCTGCCTGAAAGTAACGCTCATGGCTCTAGAGATGATGGTAAAACACAAAATGACCGACACATGCTTTGACGAGAACATGTCATTCTGGCACGAACGTCTTCCCAAGGGGAACAAGTGCCCGACCAGTTTCGAGGAGGTGAAGAAAATCGTGTGTCCTCTGGATTTACTACACGTGAAATACCATGTGTGCATGAACAATTGCATCATTTATCAGGACGAGCACGCGGAGTCTACCATATGTCCTGTGTGCGGCGTCACTCGATACAAGAAGAGGAAGAAAGCTCCTCAAAAAGTGGTGTGGTACTTTCCGATCACTCCTCGTCTGCAGCGGTATTTCATGGACCCTAAGGTAGCAAAGCTCCTGCGTTGGCACGCGGATAGGGAGGAGAAGAAGCGAGAAGATGACGGAAATGATCCAGAGATAAATATAAAAGACAAGATGCTGAGTCACCCTAAGGATGCGAGCCAGTGGCAAGCGTTGAACTTCAAACACCCAGAATTTGGGGACAATCGAAGGAACATCATGCTGGGCGCGAGCACCAATGTAGTCAATCCGTTTGGCAGCCAGAGAAGCACACATAGCACCTGGCCTGTGTTTGTGTGGATGTAAAACCTTCCCCCCTGGTTGTGCATGAAGAGGAAGTACATTCACATGAGTATGCTAATTGAAGGGCCGAAACAACCAAGGAACGACAACAATCTGTATCTGGGGCTGCTGAAATAGGAGCTACACACGCTGTGGAAAACGCCAGCCAGTACATGGGATGCCACAGAGAAAGAATATTTCCCTATGAGAGCCGCACTGCTCACAACGGTGCACGACTATCTCGGTTACGGATATGTCGCGGGGCAGGTGGTCCACGGATTTTCTGGATGCGTCAGGTGCATGAATGACACAATGTATCACCAGCTAGATAGAGATCCCAGGTCTTCGAAAACCGTGTTCATGGGATGTTGAAGGTGGCTTCGCGACGATGACTCATGGAGAAAACACAAGGATCTGTTCGATGGTGAAACCGAACCCCGAAGAGCCCGCGTATGAGGAGCGGCAAGGAAATAGACGAGCTGTTGAAAAATTGGAAAGATTGCCCACCGCCGACAAAGGCGCTAGAGTCGGGAAAGAAGCGAAAGGCGCCAGAGCCACTGCTGAAGGTATGGAAAACGAGGTCTGTTTTCTGGGACTTGCCGTACTAGAAGATCCTCCGTGTGCCTCACAGCCTTGATGTCATCCATATCACGAAGAACGTGTGCGAGTGTCTACTTGGTACCCTGCTCAACATGCCAGAGAGGACCAAAGATGGGCCGAAAGCAAGGGCAGACTTGAAATCAATGGGCATCAGGGAGGAGCTTCACACTAATGATGATGATGATGAGGCGAAGGACACGGAAAGTCGTCGCAAAGGCAAAAAGTCCAAGAAGATCGGAAATGGCTGCCCTCCCGCGTGCTTCACTCTAAGTCAGGAGGAGATAGAGTAGTTTTTCACCTACCTCCTAGGAGTAAAACTTCCTTACGGTTACACGGGGAAGATAAGTAGATACCTAGACTCAGCGAAGCAGAAGTTCAGCGGGATGAAGTCTCACGACTGTCACGTGCTGATGACGCAGATACTTCAAGTTGCAATCCGTGGGATCATGGACGCAGACGTCCATGAAATGCTATTTGGCCTATGCAAATTTTTCGACGTCATCTCTAGGAAGTTGGTTGGCGTGAGGCAACGCAGAAGGCTATAGGAAGAGATCGTGGTGATATTATGCGAGCTCGAGATGTACTTCTCGCCCGCATTCTTCGATGTTATGGTGCATCTGCTGGTCCATATCATGGAGGATATCATCCAACTCGGGCCGACGTTCCTGTACAGCATGATGTCGTTCGAAAGGATGAATGGTGTCATCAAAGGATACGTTCGCAACATGTCACGTCTAGAGGGAAGCATAGCCAAGGGCTTTCTGACCGAAGAGTGCATCTCCTACTGCATGAATTATCTAGGCATCGAGAACCCCGTTGGTCTGCCCGTCAACAGACACCTCGGTAGGCTTGCTGGATGGGGTCACCGGGAGGGTCGCCGCGAAATGCATGTCGACTTTGAGGGTCGACTCGCCGACTTTGAAAGAGCAAACCTAGTCGCGCTACAACACATAAACGTGGTTGATCCTTGGGTGGTAGAGCACAAAACCTTTATTGAGAAGACGTACAATGACCGAGGCCAACAGAGGACGGACGAAGATATAATCAAAGAGCACAACTCATGTTTCACGCGTTGGTTCAAGGAGAAGCTTCTGTCGTACCCTTTACATGAGGATTCTTCCGCGGAAGAAAAACTCATATTCGCCTTGTCATAGGGCGCCGAGCACAACCTGATGACCTATGAGGCGTACGATATCAACGGCTACACATTCTACACCGAGGAAAAGGACATGAAGAGCGATGGTTATCAGAACTCCGGGGTAACGATGGAATCCTACACCGGTAACGACAAGGACAGATACTACAGAAGGATCAAGGAGATCTGGGAGCTGAGCTACGCTGGAGAGAAGGTCCCGATGTTCCGTGTTAGATGGGCCAAGAGCATCCAAAAAGAAGACCGGTATTTCACCACCATGGTTATACCCGAAGCCAAATCCAAGACCGCGGGAGCAAACGTCACCGCGAAAAATGAGCCATGGGTACTGGCTTCCCAAGTGGACCAATGCTTCTTCATTACCGACCCGTCAAAGCCCAGTCGTGTTGTCGTGAGGAGAGGCAAAAGGACGATCATCGGAATGGATGGAGTCGCCAATGAGCAAGTCTTCGACAAGTATGGCGACCCGAAGATGGAACATGAAGACAACGATGAAGTTCTAGCATACACCACAAGAAGAAGGACCACCCTACCTAAAGGACGTCCGTTCAAGAGAAGAACTCCATTTGCGAAAAATAAGGGCAAGAAGATTGTGAAAAGATAGCTAGCTAAGATCGATTGTATTTAAATTGTAGTCTTCATTTCTCGATTGTATTTCGACATATGGAAATGACATTTCTTCTGTTGTAGTCCTCATGAATATTTATTTATGTTTATTCTGGTATTTATGTTTATTCTGGTATACCAATTTTTATTTATGTTTATTCTGGTATTGAATTTCTAACTCACAAAAAGTATTGAATTTGTTAATATTTTTTGAACTCACGAATATTTTTAAATTTCATGGCACTTTTTGAATTCATGAATATTTTTCAAATTTGATGATATTTTTTCATATTCATAAATGTCTTACCAATTCACAAATGAATGCAACTAAATATCAAAAAAAAAGTTACTAATGGTACACCAGGAGAAGGTGCGCCATTGCTATCAAGGTACTTATGGCGCACCCCTAGGAGGTGCGCCATTGGTATACCAATTTTTATTTAGGTTTATTCTGGTATTGAATTTCTAACTCACAAAAAGTATTGAATTCGTTAATATTTTTTTAACTGATGAATATTTTTAAATTTCATGGGCACTTTTTGAATTCATGAATATTTTTTCAAATTTCATGATATTTTTTCATATTCATAAATGTTTTCTAAAAATTATTAGATGCAACTAAAAATCCAAAAATATATTTTCAAATAAGAAATTTGATGATATTTTTTCATATTCATATTTTTTCATAAATGTTTTCAAATTTGATGATATTTTTTCATAAATGTTTTCAAATTTGATCGTCATTTTCTAAAAAATTATTGGATGCAACTAAAAATCCAAAAAAAAGTTAGTAATGGCGCACCAGGGGAGGTGCGCCATTGCTATCATGGTGTTTATGGCACACCCCTAAAAGGTGCGCCATTGCTAACCCTCCCCCATTCCACTTGCTCCCCTCTCCATTTGGCCTCTCTCCCTCCCTCGCCAGATCCACCTCCCCCACACCTAACCCGATGACCCCATGGGAGCACGCCGCCGTTCGCCCGCGCCCGCTCCAACGCCGCCGCCCTGCCTCCTCGCCCCCTCTCCCCTCCTCTCCGCCCTCTCCGCCCTCTCCTCTCCCCCAGATCCCAGAAAGCCTCACCGCTGTCGCACCATCCCAGACAACCACCTCTGCACAGCAATCGCCGGCTGAGGGAGTCCTGGATAAGGGGGTATCCGGACAGCCGGACTATATACTTTGGCCGGACTATTGGACTATGAAGATACAAGACTGAAGACTTCGTCCCATGTCTGGATGGGACTCTCCTTTGCGCGGAAGGCAAGCTTGGCGATTCGGATGATAGATCTCCTTCTCTGTAACCGACTCTGTGTAACCCTAGCCCCCTCCGGTGTCTATATAAACCGGAGGATTTTAGTCCGTAGGACAACGACAATCATAATCATAGGCTAGCTTCTAGGGTTTAGCCTCTATGATCTCATGGTAGATCAACTCTTGTAATACTCATATCATCAAGATCAATCAAGCAGGAAGTAGGGTATTACCTCCATCGAGAGGGCCCGAACCTGGGTAAACATCGTGTCCCCAGCCTCCGGTTACCATTAGCCTTAGACACACAGTTCGGGACCCCCTACCGAGATCCGCTAGTTTTGACACCGACATTGGTGCTTTCATTGAGAGTTCCTCTGTGTCGTCACTGTAAGGCTCGATGGCTCCTTCAATCTTCAACAACAACGCAGTCTAGGGTGAGACTTTTCTCCCCGGACAGATCTTCGTGTTCGGCGGCTTCGCACTGCAGGCCAATTCGCTTGGCCATCTGGAGCAGATCGACAGCTACGCCCCTGGCCATCAGGTCAGGTTCGGAAACTTGAACTACACGGCCAATATCCACGGAGACTTGATCTTCGACGGATTCGGGCCTGCATCAGGAGCGCCGAATAGTCACGACAAGCACGACTTAAATTTGTTGTCAGGCAGTATTCGGCATATCGCCCCTGCAGCTGCTCCGGACCTAAATCCGGAGCAGACCGCGTCGTCCGAGGATGGGTGGATGGACCCCACCATGGAAGCCGCATACTCTTTGGAAGTAGAGCTGAACACAGATTCCGCCATTAAGGTAATCAGCGTCACCAGACCACCGGACTTGTGTTCGGATGTGGGTTCCGAACCGCGCGCGCCCGGGATCATCGAGTCCGATTGGGCTCCAGTAATGGAGTTCACCACCGCAGACATCTTTCAGCACTCCCCCTTTGACGATGTGCTAAATTGATTAAGGTCTCTCTCTCTGTCAGGAGATTCCTGGCCAAACTATGTCCGGCTCAAGTGGGAAGCAGGCAACGAAGAAATTTGTTACCCACCCACCACCCACTTCATAGCCACGGTCGATGATTTGACCAACGTGCTTGACTTCGACTCCGATGACATCGACGGTATAGACGATGATGCAGGAGAAGAACAGGAACCACCGCCCACAGGGCGCTGAACAGCCACCTCTTCATATGATATATATATGGTGGACACCCCCAAAGAAAACAATGGCGATGAGGCAACAGAAGATTACCCCTCAGGGAAGAAATTAAAGCATGGGCGTCATCGGCGCCGCTCTAAGCCCCGCCACAGCAATACCGACACAGGAGAAGAAAACAATCCAAATGGTGCCGAAGAGGAATACAATCCTGATTAGCCTACCTTCAAGCAAGCCGAACAAGAACACGGGCAGGTCAGCCCAGATGAACAGGCAACGGACGGATACTTGGAGGATGACAACTATATGCCTCCCTCCGAAGACGAGGTGAGCCTCGACGACGATGAATTCGGCATACCGGAGGATCCCATAGAGCAGGAGCGCTTTAAGCGCCGGCTTATAGCCATTGCAAGAAGCCTGAAAAAGAAGCAACAGCAGCTCCAAGCTGATCAAGATCTGCTCACAGACAGATGGACCGAGGTCCTGGCGGCCGAGGAATACGGACTCGAGCGCCCCACCAAAGGTTACCCAAAGCACAAGTTGCTACCTCAACTAGAGGAGGAGGCCGTAGAGCCTTCACTACCAGCACAAGACAAGGCTGACCGGCCACCACGTGGACGGGATAAAATGGTGTATCAGACCGAATACCAGCCCGCACCCCCACGCCAGTTTACTACGGCCGCATGACCTGTGAAATCTATTGGAAAACAAAGCAGGACAACCAAGATCAATCGACGGATCACGGGGGCGCACCCCAACACTTGACGATGACCGTCATGCCGGATACACTAACAACAAGTCCGGTCGGGCCGAACATAACCGGCCAGACATAGTCGCACTACGAAGCGACATAGCCCCGCACAGAGGCGCCGCACACCCCCTCTGCTTCACTGATGAAGTAATGGATCACGAATTCCCATAAGGGTTTAAACCCGTAAACATCGAGTCATACGATGGCACAACAGACCCCGCGGTGTGGATCGAAGACTTTCTTCTCCACATTCACATGGCCTGCGGTGATGACCTACACGCCATCAAGTATCTTCCCCTTAAACTCAAAGGACCAGCCAGACATTGGCTAAACAGCCTGCCAGCAAACTCCATCGGCAGTTGGGAAAATCTTGAGGACGCATTCCTCTACAACTTCCAAGGCACTTACGTGCGACCACCGGATGCTGATGACTTAAGTCACATTACCCAACAGCCCGGAGAGTCAGCCAGGAAATTCTGGACTCGGTTCCTAACTAAAAAGAACCAAATTGTCGACTGTCCTGACGCTGAGGCCCTGGCGGCCTTTAAGCATAATATCCGCGACGAGTGGCATGCCCGACACCTCGGCCAAGAAAAACCGAAGTCCATGGCGGCCCTCACAACACTCATGACCCGCTTTTGCACAGGCGAGGATAGCTGGCTGGCTCGTAGTAGCACCACGCCAAGAAACTCCGGCACTTCAGATGTCCGCGACAGTAACGGAAAGCCACGACACAATAGACATAAGTGCCGGAATAATAGTGACAATGCCGAAGATACGGCAGTCAATGCCGGATTCAGCAACTCAAAATCCGGTCAGCGGAAAAAGCCGTTCAAAAGAAATAATCCGGGATCGTCTAGTCTGGACCGCATACTCGACCGCTCGTGCCAGATTCACGGCACCCCCGACAAACCAGCCAATCACACTAACAGAGATTGTTGGGTGTTCAAACAGGCCGGCTAGTTGAATGCCGAAAACAAGGACAAGGGGCTGCACAGAGATGATGACGAGGAGCCCCGGCGTCCGAACACTAGGGGATAGAAGAAATCCCCCCCCCCAGGTGAAAATGGTAAACATGATCTATGCCACCCACATTCCCGAACAGTAACGAAAGCATGCACTGAGGGACGTCTATGCGATGGAGCCAGTCGCCCCAAAGTTCAACGCATGGTCATCCTATCCGATCACCTTCAATAGTAGGGACCACCCTACCAGCATCCATCACGGCGGCTCAGCCGCATTGTTCCTTGATCCAATCATCGACGGATTCCACCTCACGTGAGTCCTTATGGACGGTGGCAGCAGCCTGCACCTGCTTTATCAGGACACAGTGCGCAAAATGGGCATCGATCCCTCATGGATCAAACCCACCCAAACCTCCTTCAAAGGTGTAATTCCAGGGGTAGAGGCCCGCTGTACGGTCTCAATAACGCTGTAAGTGGTCTTCTGATCTCCAGATAACTTCTGAAGCGAGGAGTTAATCTTCGATATCGTCCCTTTCCATAGTGGCTATCATGCACTATTTGGAGGAACCGCATTCGCTCGATTCAATGCGGTACCTCACTATGCATACCTTACGCTCAAGATGCCAGGACCTCGCAGGGTTATAACAGTCAATGGAAATACAGACCGCTCCCTCCGTACGAAAGAGTACACTATGGCCCTCGCGGTAGAAGTACAAAGTAGCCTTCTTTGACAGATAGCCAATTCGGCAATGACAATCCCGAACACCGTCAAGCGAGTCCGGAGCACCCTGCAATAGGATCGTCAGGCACACCAAGAGCTCGATTAGCAATCCGGCCTCCACCCCAGCGCCATTCAGGTGACATTTGTGCCACGCGTACACAACTACGCACTCAAAATACCATGGTCATAGGTGGAGGCGAGACGACGATGCGGCCTACAGTGCGGTTCAGCCGCCACGAGGCCCGCATACCCTTTTTCTTTCTTTCTTTCAGGACCCTACTTTTGGGCAACCCTTCAGAGAACCGGACCATCGGACTCATCACATGAGGGAACACCAAGGAGGCAAGAGGCTTTGCACACAAGGGAATACCCAGGTGGTCTCTGTTAATGATCATTATACCTGTTTTACATACCCGCATGCAGCCTGCCTTTTGATAGGACATGTCAAATAGTCCTATTTGTTTCTGCTTCACGCATTAATTGTACACATACACCTTGACGTATTATCCAAATAACAACGGGAAATAGTATACATCGTCAGCTTCTTATTACTATCTTCATATTTTTCCCATGAATATTCATTTAATATTGCATCCGTACACTTTGGTATGACTAGTTTGCCAGGGGCTTTTTATTGAGCCCCATAACTTGACAAGAAAAGTCCAAACACATTCGATAGTGCGGAAGCCCGAACTTATAGCATTATATGCATCAACTCCGAATCATGTCCTGGGTCAATAGTTGGGTTAGCCCGGCTCCCTTGTTTTGGTACCTTATGTTCTGTTATATCGGCTAAGGTAGCGCAGGGAGAACTACTGCGATTGTGTCCCGGTTCTTTCAGACGAGCACCTCAGTAGAGAAAGCCGAAAACTGACTATCATGATGCGGCGAGAGCTGGTCGCTGTTCGAGAGGTTCAAAATCCTTCAAGATTTTTTCCTCTTCAGGCGAGGAATTGGCCTCGTCTGAATTAGGCGTGTATAGCACCCCGATTCGGCTTTCCGAATATTAGGGGCTTCATCGAAATTGAAAATGGTAGACTTCTATGGCTAAGTGAGAGTTATAAAGCCGCATAGTCCGATTGCCTTGTTCGCTGCGCTGAACACCTCCTTAAAGGACCAAATATTTGGATAAAGAGTGTTTGGGTTTTCCACGAACACCCGAGTACTAGTTACAATGGGGCAGAAGTCAACGACTGGCCTACTTTCAGAATTTTATAAACAGCTGCACAGAAGGTAACATTTTAAATCAACAACGCGTCATATAAGCGCAAACAAACTCGTTTTCATATTACAAAAACGACATGAGTACATCCGCTCAAAGATTATGTCCTTGGTACATTCATTCGCCACAAGGCGAGCGCCTTTCATAACGCCATCATAATATTTTTCGGGGTAGCGATGCTGCTTACCCTTAGGTGGTCCGTCCTTCACCAGCTTATCAGCATCCAGTTTGGCCCAATGCATGTTCGCGCGGGCAATGGCCCGGCGGGCACCTTCAATGCAGACGGATTTCTTGATAACCTCAAGTCGCAGACAGGCATTTACCATCTGCTTTATAAGGCCAAAGTAGCTGTCGGGCAGAGGCTCACCAGGCCACATCCGGACTATCAAGCCCTTCATGGCCAGTTTGGCCACCTTGTGCAGTTCGACCAATTGCTTCAGTTGGTCACTCAAGCGCATCGGGTGTTCGGCTCCGACATACTGGGACCAAAACAACTTCTCCGTTGAGCTCCCTTCTTCGGCACGGTAGAACACCGTGGCATCCGATATGCTGCATGACAGATCTGGAAATGTCCCTAGAGAGCTCTGAATTCGGTTAAGTAAAAGAAATGTCTCCTCCACATGCTTGCTCTGCATAATCAATGCCTTACCTGCCGCTATCTTCTTGGCCGCCTGGATTTCTTGGAGGTCCTTTTGGGCTTTGGCCTTGGCATCTTTCGCGCTCTCGAGGGCTTTGGCAAGCTCGGGCGCTTGCATCTTGAAGTCATGCTTCAAGGACTCGAACTTCTTGCCGAACTCCTCGAGCACTTGCTATACCTCTCCCACCCGAGGATCTTGCTTTTCATGCTCGATGTGCTCCGTGGCCGCCTTGGCTTCAGCCTCAGACAATGCCTTTCTTCAGGGCTGCCACTTCGGTCGTGGCCCCTTGTCGGTGTCAAAACCGGCGGATCTCGGGTAGGGGGTCCCAAACTGTGCGTCTAGGCGGATGGTAACAGGAGACAAGGGACACGATGTTTTACCCAGGTTCGGGCCCTCTTTATGGAGGTAAAACCCTACGTCCTGCTTGATTAATATTGATGATGTGTGTTACAAGAGTAGATCTACCACGAGATCGAGGAGGCTAAACCCTAGAAGCTAGCCTATGGTATGATTGTTGTTCGTCCTACGGACTAAAGCCATCCGGCTTATATAGACATCGGAGAGGGCTAGGGGTACACAGAGTCGGTTACAATGGTAGGAGATCTACATATCCATATCGCCAAGCTTGCCTTCCATGCCAAGGAAAGTCCCATCCGGACACGGGACGAAGTCTTCAATCTTGTATCTTCATAGTCTTGGAGTCCGGCCGATCATGATAGTTCGGCTTTCCGGACACCCCCTAGTCTGGGACTCCCTCATTAGCCCCCGAACCGGGCTTCAGCGACGACGAATCCGGCGCGTATATTGTCTTCGGCGTCGCAAGGCGGGTTCTCCTTCAAACTTTATGTTCCTGTCGAATAGTGTCCGGCTTCCTTATAAATGTTGTGCTCCTTGGCTTCCACGCCCAATAATGGCCTTCTTCCACGTGTCGTATGAATGCGAAAAGCTAGGGTATTTTTACATTTTACCCCCTAGCTGTGCGAACGAGCCGCCTATAAGAGAGGCGAGGATCTAGATCCAGCTCACACCCTCCTCCATCCGCAAGTTCTCATCGAAGCGCCTCTGACAAAAATCCATTCTATCATGGATAGTCGACGTGGATCCTCCTCTCGTGCTCCCAGCCCTAAGCCAGGAGATTGGGGGAGATGCTCAGTTCCACACAGCGAGCTAGTGGCGCTCCAAACCGAGGGATATCTTCTGCCAGCTTTCATGGTTCCGGTTCGAGCCGGACTGGCCACCTTCAAGGGTGGAAAGCAGGCGGAGAGCGTCCCCAACCCTTCCAAAGGAGAGCGGGTATGCTTCGTCCCTTATCTAATAAGGGGACTCGGATTTCCCATACATCCGTTTCTCCGGGGGCTCCTGGAGTTCTATGGACTCCAGCTTCATCACCTCACACCTGCCTCCATTTTGCACATCACGGGCTTTGTAGCTCTTTGCGAGCTGTTCCTGGGCATCGAGCCCCATTTTGCGTTGTGGAAGAGATTGTTTTGCCTCATACCCCGTTCTTATGAGGGGTCGATATATCAAGTGGGCGGAGCCGAAATATGGCGCATCACCGGGACCGGATATCAATCCGGCACCTTGAAGAAGGCGTCCGAAGACTGGCCTTCGGAATGGTTCTACATGGAGGACGCCCCTCTGTCGGATCCAGTTCGGATCGGCCTCCCGGAGTTCAGCAATGCTCCCTTGAAGAAACGCCTGAGTTGGCGCCCGCAGAGCCCTCAACGGGAGGATGATGGGAGCGTTCATTATCTGATGGGCCGGATTAGGTTACTGGCCCACTCCGGATTAACCATGATTGGAATCATGGCCATGTGCATTATGCGAGGGGTGCATCCACTCCAATATAGGGGCCACCCTATGTGGGATTTCAACGGGGAAGACGACGCCACCCGTCATGGCCGTAGAGGGCCGGGCTCGGTAGCCGATCTGGCAAAGATCCTGTCCGGCTTGTACGAGGGGGAGGAGGAGGACTTTCTCCGCACGAATCCATTGAACGGATTCTCCATGAATAACCCTCGGAGCTGGGTAAGTGGACGTTTATCTACCCGATCCTTACTTCCAAAGTCAAGTATCTTACTTTGTGATTTCGACGCAAGAGTTGCGCCGGGACGTGGAGGGCATACGAAGCCTAACTCCACAGCCCGAGGATCCGAAACGATCCCTTGATCCGACCTCCGAAGAGGATCCGGACATAAAGGTGGAGCTGATTGACGGGGTGTTCCACCAACTTAGCATGGACAATGCCCTAGTTGCCATTACGGCTGACTACCCCGGTTTGTTTCCGGCCTCCCAGGTGACTAGGACCGAGGTCTTGACACCATCATTTGATCTGTGCTCAACTCTGACCATCATATACTGATGGTGCATCACAGGAGGTGCCTTTAAGGCGGGAAGCCGAACCTGCGGCGGCTGACCAGCAAGGGTCAGTTCGGCCCAGCAGGCGGAAGAGGAGTGCAACGCGAATCGAAACGTCGCCGCAACGGTACGGCGCACCGTTGTTTTCAAGGGAAGGATCCCTAGGAGGTATATTAATGCTCATAACTTTTTCCAGGAGAAAGAGCGCTCGCCGGACAGTGTCCGGAGAGGTTGCCAATCAAGCCTCCGCCAGCCATGCTCCATCGCGTGGTCCGGAAGTGGAGGCGAACACAAGGCAAGAGCCGGATGCTCCTCCGACGGAGGATGCCGACAGGCTGTCCGCCACTCGGTCTGAGGTGGAGAGCGCCATGAATCACATGCGTCGCCGGACAGTTCTTCGTGACGCGTGTTTCTCCCCGGAGGCGTTGAATGCCTTTGATGCGGGAAATGCGCACCTCCGTGCTGCTCAAGATGGTTTAACCAGAGCCACGGAGCAGTATGTGAAGGACATGCGGGTAAGTAATTTTAATAGTTATATATGCTAGTAGCCCCCGAGACTTAAAATAGTTAAAATAACTGATTTAAGGATCATTTATTATGCAGGATCTTACGGAGAAGAATACCCACCTGTCCCAGGGGCTCCAAGAGTGCAAGGCCCAACTTGAGGCTGCACTAGCCACCACAGGGGGAGCCACAGAGACCGCCGCTGGTAATACGTACTTCGAAAGATGAGTAGTTAACAAAGTGCGGCGTGTGCGTAAATCTGACAATAATATTGCAGAGGGCGCCGGACTAGATCCGGACAAGCAACAGCTACCGCGTCAGCTAAAGGCTGGCGAGAGGGTGCTTATGAAGGTGCAGCAGGAGAGAAACAAGCTCCAAGATGCCCACACCCAGCTAGGAGAAGAGCTGAAAGGTGTTCGGGCCCAGCTATCTGGCTCCGTGAAGGAGAATCAGCGGCTTCGTCGCGGCATTTATAGTAAGTGCTTGAGCAAATTCCTTTGAAAAGAAGAATTCGGCGAGGAAGTCGATTGACAGAAATGTGTCTTTAGATGTGCTCACAGGTCGCCCTGCGGAGGAAATGCCTAGTTCAACGGGTGACCAAGTTCCCGAGCTGGTGCAACTGCTCGAACGTGTTCGGCAGGCGATGAGTGGCGTCGTTCAGGCCTTATGGCCTTCCGTCTCCCTACCCGAGGGCCTTGGAGGGCTTGCTGAGAAGCTTCAGGGAGCACGGCGATGCCTCCGTCTGTGGAAGATCTCGGCCTGCCGTCATGTCACGCCCAATATGCGACCCTATCCAAAAGGAACTTGAAGGTTCCACCAAGGATAGACCCACATATTGAAACGCTTTTGCAAGGTGGATATCATTACATCAACATTACATAATAGATGGGGATACATACATAAGGCAAACAATGCTACACGAATACAACATCACAATACATCAGAGCATCATCCGACTACGGATGAATCACAAACAGAAACTCAAACGACATCCATCCTGCTAGCCCAGGTTGCCGACCTGGAACCTATCCCCTGATCGAAGAAGAAGCAGAAGAAGAACTCAACGCAAGCAAGCATCGCTCTCGCGTCATGATCATCGCATAACCTGTACCTGCAACTGTTGTTGTAGTAATCTGTGAGCCACGAGGACTCAGCAATCCCATTACCATGGGTATCAAGACTAGCAAAGCTTAAAGGGAAAGGAAGGGGTAAAGTGGTGAGGCTCCAGCAGCGACTAAGCAAGTATGGTGGCTAACATACGCAAATAAGAGCGAGAAGAGAGAAAGCAGAACGGACGTGAAGCTAGCAATGATCAAGAAGTGATCCTGAACTCCTACTTACGTCAAACACAACCCAAATACCGTGTTCACTTCCCGGACTCCGCCGAGAAGAGACCATCACGGCTACACACACGGTTGATGCGTTTTAATTCGGATCTGGTGTCAAGTTATCTACAACCGGACATTAACAAATTCCCATCTGCCTATAACCGCATGCACGACTTTCGAAAGATTATACCCTGCAGGGGTGTCCCAACTTAGCCCATGACAAGCTCTCGCGATCAACGAAGGAATAGACCTTCTATCAGGAAGACCCGAACAGACTCAGAATCCCGGTTTACAAGACATTTCGACAATGGTAAAACAAGACCAGCAAGACCGCCCGATGCGCCGACAATGTCGATAGGAGCTGCACATATCTCGTTCTCAGGGCAACACCGGATAAGCTAAGCATACAGGAACCGACGTAACCCAAGTTGCCAAGGGATGGCCCCGCACGGTGCTCTAGTTTGGGCCAACACTTAGACAAGCACTGGCCCGGGGGGGCTGTAATAAAGATGACCCTCGAGAGAGCGACTCCCAAGGGAAAAGTAGGTGGTGGTGAGGCAAATGGTAAAACCAAGGTTGGGCCTTGCTGGAGGAGTTTTATTCAAAGCGAAATGTCAAGGGGGTCCCATAAATCACCCGACCGCGTAAGGAACGCAAAATCCAGGAACATAACACCGGTATGACAGAAACTAGGGCGGCAAGAGTGGAACAAAACACCAGGCATAAGGCCGAGCCTTCCACCCTTTACCAAGTATATAGATGCATTAATAATATAAGAGATATTGTGATAACCCAACCAAAATCCTGTCCACCATGGAGCAATCTTCAACTTCACCTGCAGCTAGCAATGCTATAAGAGGGGCTGAGCAAAGTGGTAACATAGCAAAACAACGGTTTGCATAGGAAAGGTGTCAAAGGTTAGAGGTTCATGGCAATTTGGGAGGCTTGATGGGCAAAAGATAGGTAACGCAGCATAGCGATAGAACGAAGCAACTAGCATAGCAATCATAGTAGTGAGATCCAGGGTAGCGGTCATCTTGCCTGAAATCCCGCAAGGAAGAAGAATGAGTCCATGAAGAAGACGAACGGATGAAGCCGAACCAAGCGTAGACGAACGAATCCTCACGATCGCAATGAAACAGGAACTATCGAAAAGAAGCACACAAGATAGTAAACACACCACACATGAACAAGGCATGATGCACAACAAGCATGATGCATGACAAAGCTACATGAAGCTACTCATGGCAAGAGATGATGCAAATAAGAGCAACACATCAAGGCAAGTTTAAATGAGGCCGGGAACAACATATAACAATTCCGGTAAGTCCTCATATGCATATTTCGAAATTGGTCCAGATCTGAATAAGCCTTATGTTCAAGTTGTTAAACAGCAAGTTAAAGAGCACCACGATGATCTACACGAGATTCTAGTCAAATTACATATAAAGTTCATTTAGTTCGGAGCTACGGTCTAGAAGATATGAGCAAAACAAGTTAGACATGGCATTGATGCAAAATGCATACAAACATCAAGCAAACACTCCAAAACAAGGATGCAACATGATAATATGAAACTACATGCAAAATCAAGCAAGTTTCATATAGAGCACACTCAAAACGGAGCAACGGTTCAACACCCACACGCTATACAAGTTATAGCAACAATCTATCCAAAACAGCAACTAGGCATATTGCAAGCATCAAAACAACATGCTACAGGGCCTCAACATAATAACAAAAGGCATGGGCATGATATACAGGTAAAGCATTACAAAACATGAACACTGAGCTATCTCCAGAAATCACTAGAACATGCTCAAGCACACATGGTAAGATTGCAAGTTATAACAATTTCAGACTTTGCAGAAAATAACATCACGATGCAATGTTTAGAGCTATCAAACAACATGTTACAGGAACTTATCATAGAAAAACAAGACATGGCATGATTCTACTCAAAGCATAGATCAAAAGTCCCTTACTGACCATAATCTAAAAGGATCAGAAAATATGATGGCACCCATGTAAACATGGCAAGTTATATTACAGATTTAAACATGGCAGGAACATAATTATGAAGGCATGTAGATGAGCTTGTGCAACTCACTACAGAGCAATACATGGCATGGCAAGGCAACCAACAGTAAGAAGGCATATTTGTGAAGCTAAGCATGACAATAGCAAGGTCATAGGGTGCATAGGACACTAGGAAAACACATGGAAACAACTGAACTTAATGTTAACAGGCTGACAGCAACATTATGAAGCAACTTTGGAGCAAGATATGAACAATCTACAGCAAGCTATAAATGCAACCAAGCGCATGTATGGTTAGAGGATGACATGTAGATCAAAACATATTTAGATCACATCTCCAGATTATGCATAGAATGATTAGTAGCAACATGTTTAAATAGCATCACGAAATAACAGATTCAGCCTAGCAAAACAGCAACATCATGTACCCTACTTAACAAGCTCGATTCACTCACCACAAGTCATTGCATGATAAGATAAGCATAGCATCAGCAAGAATACATGTTTGTGAAACAAACCAAGTCAAGAACAAGTCCATAGCATGCAAGGATCAACTACAACAAGCTTGGCCAAATTGAATAACATGTAAACAATCTGCCAGGAAACATTTTGAAGCAAAAGTAGAACACGAAAATGACATGCTAGACTACTCCATAATTGCCACAAAGGGCATTAATGGATAGACAATAACCATATGTTCAAAACACCCTTACTTAAGTATCTCAAAATATGCATGGATCTCTCTGTAGCATCATGTTTACATGGCATCAAAATAACAGCAGAAGAGGGACTAAAATCAGCAACATCACGATGCCTAGTTTGCATGCTTGTGCTAGTCACCACATTGATCACAAAAATACATGGTAAGCACCTCTGTAAAGAAGACATAGCATAGATCAAAACACATGAAGACATCAACCTCATAGGATGCACACATCAATCATGGCAAAAATGACAAAAGAGCTCATTCTGATAACAGACAGCAGAAAACATCATGAAGCACTCTTACAACGATGATTTATGCATCTAGATAACCTCAAATGAATATGATGCAATGGAGTGTAATGATGTACTCGTTGAGGCGAACAATTTGACATATTATACGCACGAAACGGAGCTACGGATGCAGAGATACGGCATGACGAACATGGCATGATTATAACAAAATTCTGGGACTTGGGCAAAATATATCACCTCCGGATCTGGGGTTGACCCGGGCACGGATTTCGAGGCAGTGACGGAGATGCTCGTCGGAGAAGACGACGGGGAAGGCGGCACCGGAGGCGAGGAAGGGGGCCAAATATGGGGCCGAGGCGCCGGGGATCGCCGGAGGAGACGGGGCGGCGCGGCTCCGGCGCGCCCAGGGCGGCGGCAGAGGTGCGCGCGTGGGGCGCCATGGCCGCG